>NC_056737.1:394024760-394112260 GCF_019279795.1 Protopterus annectens | reverse complement strand
CTTTATTTATGATTATAATCCTCCTTTTGATTTTCACCAAAACTTCTGTCTGATATCTCAGCCCATGAAATTTCTTTGCCTTCTCCAGGTTCGTCCTTCTCTATTAAACATAACAACTGTGTGCCTTCAAGTCCACCTGGTTCAACCTCCATTGTAACAATCTGCTCTGACACCATGCCCGATAAATCCTCATAGGAAAAAATAGCTAAATTGCCCAAACTCTATGATACTTCAGATCACTCTAAAATGACATCAGTGCCACTGAGAACACTCTCAGTCATTTTTATTGCACTGCTTCTCCTTGCCACCTACGTGCCAGGAATGGGAACCAGAAGTGCACATAAGAAAAAAAGTTGGGGGATGTTTCTCAATGCCCTGGCCAAATTTTCCCTAGTAGTAAAATGCCACCAAGGGTCTCCCCTGAAAAGAGGCTACTAGCCTTGTGGGACTAATATGGTCAAGAAAGGATAAATACATTAAAAATTTTAAATTAAATCCACACCTTTGTCTTCATTTAAAAAGTAAAGAAGAAAATAGTATGCATGCTGACAGTTTTGAGCAGTGCTTATGTTAACTGGGGGGGGGGGGGTAATGGGACACCAGAATGGCTCCCTTCCATAGAATAAATAGATCATCCACAAAACATTTGTACCAAACTATGTGTTCTGCAAAACCATTATTCCTCTTGACACAGTCATACTCCCATTGTGCCAATACCAGGTTGGTGCAGTTACTGGCACATGCTGTCCCTATATCTATGCCAACCTTCTGTAAATAAAACATGTCATTAAACAGAAAAACATTATTTTTCTAACACTAACTAAAATTGTACAAATCATTTCTACCTTCTCATAATTATGCCTAGTTAGTAGTGACCTGATTTTCTCTACTCCCTATGGATTGGGAATCACTGTAAAAAGGGATGTTACATCAAGGGTCATGAACACCAAATATTCCTCCTCACTAACATTGCTCATAACCAGATGCAACTCTCTTAGAAAATCTTTTGTGTCTTTCAACACTGTTTCTTCCATATCTACAATGAGAAGCAAACTTTTTTCAATAAAGATTGAGAGGGGTTCTGTGGCCCACCCCTTACTGGATACTACTGGTCTCATTGGATGGTTAACAATGTCTTTATTCACCTTTGGAATTCTATACAACACTGGTATTAATGGTTGATCTACATTAAAATATTTAAACAATCTGTCTGTAATCATCCCAGTTATCAGCAATTCAAACACAAAAAAAGACAGTCTTTCCATGATACCTTTAACCTGTGTATCTAACAATACTTGATACACATCCCTATCACTTAACATAACACCACACATACTATCTAGATAAAAAGTTGTATCTAAAATTACAATCCCTCCCCTCTTATCGGTGGGGCAGATTTCTATAGATGTCATAGTTTTCAGTTCTTGTAGTGCTCTCATTTCACTGGGAGAAAGGTTAAATAATTTTTTACTATGCTCTTTCTGCAGTGCTTCCCATATTTCTTTCTCACATACTGAGAATAAAGTTTCTACTAAAGAATTAGTCTCTGGTATAAATGCACATGTTTTTTTAAAAACATCTTGGCTCTGCTCAGTCTCTGTAAACAGTAGTTTTAAACAAATATTTCTGGCAAACAACCTCAGATCAATAATTACATCTGCCAAATCAGACTCCCTTGCAGGTATAAAAGACTGTCCTTTCCCTAGCATTCTATATTGCTCATTAGTCAATGGAATAGAAGATAAATTAATAACTACTTTGTTGTTCCTTTGCTGCAAGTTGTTACCTTGTTCTGTTGTAAATCCATTAACTGTATCCTCTGCCTGAGGTGCCCGTGTCTCGACCGACTCCTGGATCTCCCTTTCATAAAGTCCTTTGGTAAAGGGAGTGGCTCAGACAGAGAAAAAGACACTGTCAATTCTATAATCCCTCTGTTAACGGCACCGGAAACATCCACACCATCTTTGCTTGTTGTTGCAACTTCCACTGAGTTGCTTCCTGCAGGTTCAGGTTCTCTTAAAGGTACATTTACAGCCACTGAAGTGTCCTTAGTTTCATTGTTAGAACAAGCTGCTTTTGGCCTTAAAAAAACATGACACTTGCTGAAATCAGAGAGATCTCTCTGAAGTTTTTTTAATTTCTGCAACCGGAGTCTATTTTCAAAATTAGACACATTTTCATACAGTCTCACAAAGCTGTCTCCAGTCACCCCTGCTGTAAAATTCCGGGTGAGTGTGGAGTGCAGAAATTGAATGTCCTTCAATAATACTTCCTCTGAGGGTTTGAAATAGTCAATTAGCAGCCGCATATACTCGAAGCCTGAGTGTAAATTCAGAGCCTGCCAATGTTTAAGCAGGTCAGGATAAGTCTCCCCAAAAGATGGCATCTTAAAGATCCTTAATCCCCTCGGTATAACTTTATGAAACAGTGAGGCTTCAAAATGAAGTCTCTGCCACTGCAAACATTTCAGCCTGTATATTTTGTATTGGAGCTGTTTATAACTTGCCAGAAATTTGTTTTGTACCTCTACATTCTCTTCAAGAACAGTTCCATCATTTCTAGCTGCACAGATGATCAAGGGATTCATTTCTGTTTGCAGCAACCTTAGCAGTCTCTCTATATGGTTGTTGAAAATCACAGCAGGATTGTAATCCAATTCTAATGACAGTCCCTCAACCATGTCTAATCTGCTAAGCCAAAATTTACAAATGTAGAAACCAACAAAAACCCAGCAGATAAGTAATGTACATTCCAGTGGACCAAGCACTTCAAATAATATGTAAAAAATCCAGAGTGAACTCCAGTGCTGAGAACACACAAAACTTTAATAAATAAAATACACACAAAGATAAAAAACAAGAAGGTGAGCACTTTCGTAGTCTACTGGCTCCTTCTTCAGACCTACTAACACATTGCATCTGAATTAATTATATACACACCTAACATCAATTAATCAATTATATAGTAAAAACTTGTCCTTCCCTTAACGTTATAGCCAAACATCTATCTATAATATAATTTATAGAAAATACATATGCATATATAAACATAATGATTAGTGTAGAAGTGGATGTGTCTACAGGTTTTAGAGTAACATACTCATTTAAGCCAGGAGGCTTATCTGCATTCAGACACACTATCCACTCTTGTTCCCTCTGTTCTGTGAAGTTTTTAAAATCACACCCTTTTAGAGACTACACTACCCATAATTTCATCAATGAGCCCAGGCAGATACTCTCTAGCATTGAACTTTGCTTTTAAAAAATGACATTCTTCATAAAAATGGCCATCATCCTCAGTTAACCTACTAATTCTATCAAACTGGCCTTTAACAATATTTTTCCTTAAACTTGACACTATATATACTATTATAAAATGTGGTGGTGCTGCGGTAGCGTTGTCGCCTCACAGTAAGACGTTGTCCTGTTCGATTCTCAGCTAAAGTGTCTTCTGTGTGGAGACATGCATGAATGGGCGTACCTTTGTTGAAGGTTGTGCGTCAGAGCTGGCAACTCGGCACGTAAAAATCTACTGCCAATCATTAGCGGACCGGAGTTCCACTGTGGTGACCCCTAACCGGGAAAAGCCAAAAGACACAACATACTATTATAAAACAAATAGCTATTACTTTGCACTGGCTTCTTATACATCTTAGCACTTAATTTTTGGCGTTCTTATATAAAGTCATATCCAGGTAATTTATACTTTCTAAATGAAAATTAAAAGTAAATTTTAGAAAATCTGACACTGAATTAAGGTAATTCATAAAATCAAATAAAGCAGCTTCCATCCCTTTCTATACAAAAAAACAAATCATCTATAAAACACTTATATATTATTACAATCCTGTAAAATTCAGACCCATAAATAAAGTCTTTCTCCCAGCTCTTCATAAAAACATTGGCATAACTGCTGGCCATTGTGGCCCCTATGGCTACACCATTCACTTGTTTAAATAAAACACCGTAAAATTCAAAAGTTATAAGATAAAATCACATCTAAAATGCTCACAATCAAATCAATGTCTTCCCTCATAAAACATTTTGATTCACAAAGAACACTCCCAACTCTTTCCAGACCCTCATCAATAGGCATAACAGTGTACAGTAAATAACATTTGCTGTAACCAGCCACATATCTTTATCAATTAAAACTGACTTAATACATCCAACAAAATCAAAGGAATCTTTAACATAAGAAGGCCCATGCTAGACCAAACTTTGCAGTTTTTTATCAACAAAAATGGCCAAGGATTCCATTTTACTACCACTACTAGCTACAATGGGCCTAAAACTAGGAACATCAAGATTTTTATGTACTTTTTGGAGACCAAAAAACCTACCCAAATTTGGTTTAAAAATCCTGAAATAATCCACCAAATCATTATTAATCCATCCTTCCAATAAACACTCTTCTATCAGTGCATCAATAATATTAAATGACCTATTAATTTCTTCTTAATCCACTTTAACATAAAAATTTCTATCATTAAGCAGATTCACAATACTTTAATGGTAAAAACTATAATCCACAACCACTACAGCATTTCCTTTGTCAGCCTTAGTAATATAAATATTAGACTCATTTCTCAGTTCTAACAATGCCTTCCTTTCATTATTCATCATATTGTAATATACCTTATCAGCCTTAGTGTTCAATAAATCACGTACCTCATTTTCACAAATAGCCAAAAAAGACTCTAATTCAGACATTAAGGGTGGATTATATAAACTTGGCTTTCTAAAACAACAGTCATTTTTATTTCCTACATCATTAAAAAACATTTAAAATTTAACTTACGTACATAACTTCTTAACAAATTAATCACTGCCACCACATCTGCTCACACTGGCGGCACAAAAGACAAACCTTTACTGAGCACCTTAATGTGCTCTAAATTCAATTTAAAACCAGAAAAACTGATAATTTTAAATCAACCACAGTACCTTTGGTAATGTTCACAGTCATCTCACCTGTCTGCTGCTGACATAGCTTTCTCTCTGGTTTCTGTTCCTTCTCCAAAAAAGGGCCATTGTTGTTTCTCCTTTTGAAATACTGAAAATTGCTCATTTTCTGATAATTTCCCTTTGGGGCTTGCACGGCAACTTGTGCCCATGTCTTTTTGCCAGTGATTCTATCTTGATACACTTCGACACATTGAAAACCCTGTCACTTAAAACCCTGCTTTAAAACCTCAGCTTGGCCAGCTAAGACCTTGGTTATATTCAACTGGACGTATAAGAGAATTTAAGTACCTTTATCTGCACTTTTTTTTAAAAAAAATACAGTATTTAATTTGATTTAAACTGTGTATGAAGGAGTGTTGAAGGAATATTTACTGAAGTTATTCTGCTCTTCAGTAACTTGAACTGAAGCTAGTGTTGGCTGAATTTTGTTATTTGCTAGTAATTACAGGTGTGGGGGTAGCCACATTCTTTGATTTCCTGTCCTTGCATATTTAAACTGGTGCATGTGAAATAATTCCTGCTTTAAAACCTCAGCTTGGCCAGCAAAGAACTTGGTTATATTCAACTGGACGTATAAGAGAATTTAAGTACCTTTATCTGCACTTTTTTTTAAAAAAAATACAGTATTTAATTTGATTTAAACTGTGTATGAAGGAGTGTTGAAGGAATATTTACTGAAGTTATTCTGCTCTTCAGTAACTTGAACTGAAGCTAGTGTTGGCTGAATTTTGTTATTTGCTAGTAATTACAGGTGTGGGGGTAGCCACATTCTTTGATTTCCTGTCCTTGCATATTTAAACTGGTGCATGTGAAATAATTCCTGCTTTAAAACCTCAGCTTGGCCAGCTAAGAACTTGGTTATATTCAACTGGACGTATAAGAGAATTTAAGTACCTTTATCTGCACTTTTTTTTAAAAAAAAATACAGTATTTAATTTGATTTAAACTGTGTATGAAGGAGTGTTGAAGGAATATTTACTGAAGTTATTCTGCTCTTCAGTTATTCCCAGCCACCCGCCCTGTTTTTGTTTTGGTGTTAATCTTAGTGGCATTGAAACTGCCGGCCCCTCAGCCTGCCTCTGGGCCCATCTCATTTGCTCACTCAACTGAGTGCAGTGAGATCATATTCTGATTTCAGGCACTCCTACTGTGTACAAAGAGAGCATCTGGGAAATAGAAAAAAAAAATTAAGCTTATTTCCTGCCTTTCTTGTTAAGTGGTACAGACTATTTGTAGGCTTCTGAGCCCCCAAGCCCTTCTGTGTTTGAGGGAAGCCTTCTAGCTTGTTTTTTTTTTCTTATAACTAGCCAGTTTCCTAGTTTCAGCACTCAAATCTGTTTCTTTGATCTCAGCACTTGTTCAGAAAAAAAAAAAAAAAAAATTAATCTGCTTTTACTATACTTGTGTTTCTACCTATTTCTTTTTACTTTTGCATCATCTTAAAATACTCAATTGTATTTATTACTGCTTGGTGTAACTCATTCTAAGCCTTTTGGTTTAAACACTTGGGCTTCGGACCAGTTAGTTGTTTTGCACTGAGAGGGTTTGTGGTCTGCACTGTTGTGGCAGAACAGGTAGCTTACATCCTTCTAGGTTGAGAACTGCTGATTGAGGGCTCAGTGTCTGTTATTCTAAAAGTGTATTAATTCTGGTTTAAGCACTTGGGCTTTCAAGCCAGTTATTTTACATTAAGAGGGTTCGTGGTCTGCACTCTTGTGGGAGGAGAGGCTGGACTCTGCCCTTCTGAGCTGGGAATTTCTGGTTAAAGGCTTATAGTGCATGCATATCTGAACTGTTTCTTACTGAAGTTGGTGCACCTTGTTTGCTGTGGCATAGACTGGATTCGGGCCTGCTGGATCTAGCTTTGTTTGTGTAACTTGAGCACTAATCCAGACATTCTCTAAAGTATTCAATGGTATTTATTACTGCTTGGTTGTAACTTGATTAAAGTGTAGCTATCATTCATGTCTTTTGGATTAAGCACCTGGGCTTCAGACCAGTTGTTTTACATTAGGAAGGTTTGTGGCAAGCACTGTGGTGGCAGGACAGGTAGCTTTCTTCCTTCTAAGTTGGGAACTGCTGATTGAGAGCCCAGTGTCCAAGTGTATTAGTTCTGGTTCAGGCACTTGGGCTTCAGGCCAGTTATTTTACATTAAGAAGGTTCGTGGTCTGCACTCTTGTGGGAGAAGAGGCTGGACTCTGCCCTTCTGAGCTGGGAATTTCTGGTTAAAGGTTTATAGTGCCTGAATATTTGAACTGTATCTTACTGAAATTGGTACACCTTGTTTGCTCTAGCATAGACTAGATCCAGGCCTGCTGAATCTAGCTTTGTTTATATGCTTGTTGTTTGTTTGCTTGTTATTTCCCTGGAAGCTAATTCCACCTAATACGCAACTTCTCAGCGCTTCTGTGGATCACTAGTGATATCTGCATTGCTTACTGTACTTATTTCCTTGTTTCACTTGAAAGAAAGTTACTGTTTGTCGTTTTTGCATTTAGTTACTTGTAACACATTGCACTCAAGTTACCTGGCACTTGCTCACTAAAGCAATTATATAAGTCAGCACTAAAAATTAAAAGCACTACACCCTCACTCCCCACTGGACCTTGTTTTCAATTAAGGATTTCCCAATATTATTCTAGCATGTCCAAAGGTCAGTTGTCAATCTCCTCTCCGGTCCAGCTGGTGAATCTGGGAATCTTGAGGCAATGTTATAACTGCCTCATGCACACAGACATCCCTCTCCTCCTCCCACATAACACAAATACTTGCGAGAGAAGCAGCTATTTAGCCAAACTGGAGGCTGAGCTCTCTCAACTCAGGACTGGCAAGACCAGACAGGAGGAGAAGGCAACTACACACACCACAAAACCAGCCTCACATAATGCTACTACTCCACTGAATCAAACACATAAACACACAAAGACATACTCGGAGGCTCTGAGTAAAAATTTACCTAAACAGCAGAGGCCTCCAAAGCAGACACCCAAACAACTGCTACCTCAAGACACCCCACAAGCAACACATAAACCACAAAAGCAGTGTGCAAAGCAGTCACAGCCCTTAAGGCCAAATACAACACCAAACATACTTGTCATAGGTGACTCCATAGTCAGACACACTGACGTCCCACTCACCAGGCTGAACAAGGAGAGGGTCACAGTAAGCTGCCTATCGGGCGCTAGAATCCGCCACATAACACAAGCACTGGTCACTCCACGGCAAGTACAAATATGACACAGTCATTGTCCATGCTGGTGTGAACGACCTGAGACGTACCTCCCTGGACTACATGAAAAGAGACATAGAGGAGCTCTCTGATTATGTAGCCTAGGCAGGTATGACCCTAACCCTGAGCAGTATCCTTCCTTCACCTAGAATGATGCCACAATATAGAGACAAGATGATCAGCTTTAACAATTGGCTTAATGTCTGGTGTCATTCAAAGGGGATCCAGTGTCTGTCTGCCTGGGATGACATGCTTGACAAGCCACGCTGCTTCGCAAGGGATGGCTTGCACCTGTCACCCCTGGGATTCCGGATATTGGCTAAGGCTCTTGCCACCCCATAGTGCCTTTTTAGGCAAGGCTCAAATTCTAAACCTACCACCCTAGAAAACAAAATGGGAAGAAACTGAGGGTAATGCTGCTCAATGCCAGAAGTCTAAATCTCAAAATGCACGCACTCGAGGCCCTTCTCAGTATGGAGAACATCGATGTCTGTGCTGTAACTGAAACCTGGTTCAAGGCTCCTGAGAGCACCCCGGCACTATTAGGTTTTACCTCATATCATGCGTTCCGCCCCAAAACCCGGACCACACCACAAAAGGAGGGGTGTATCCATATTCATAAAGGATACCCACACCTCCAGGTTGGTGGCAACGCATCTAAGCTCGGAAACCATCCAGGTGCAACTAACCATAGGCAAAACTGCTCTACAAATTGTAGCATGCTACAGGCCACCCTCTCAAACTCAGGAACCCCACACAGCCTTCCTGAAGACACTGGAGGGTATAAATGTATCTCCAAACACCATCATATTGGGTGACTTCAACTACCCGAATATAGACTGGGAACATTACTCAAGCCCTAACTTTCTAGCCCAACGGTTCCTGAAGTTCATAAATTCAAATGCCATGGAACAGCTAGTCACTGTTCCCATGAGAGGAGAAAATATACTAGATCTCATTGTCACAAACATGGGGACAAAATGCTCCACACCAGAAGTATATCCCTCATTGGTGAGATCTGATCATAAACTAATCTCACTGGAAATCCACATCCCGACCCCACCCCAAACAAAAAAGACCATAGTGAAGAACTTCTCTAAAGCAAACTTCACACTACTCAAGACTGGTGTGGTATCCTTCAAGGCCCCTGAGCCAGTGGAAACCACAACCCAAGCTGCGGAAGCCCTTACAAATGCCTTCTATGAACACCTCCAGGACTGCATGGATCAGGCAATCCCAAATAAAACCAAGACTCTTTCCACAAAGGGCAAATGTCCAGTCTGGTGGACCCCAGCCATTAACAAACTTTACAACAAGAGGAGAAAGCTATTACATGATAGAACAAAATCCATAAAAGGGAAGTCACCCTGATCATTATTAGTAAAAAATACGAGCACTCATAAAATCAACTAAGGCCAATTTTGAGAGAAAAATTGCCATGGATTCAAAGGACAATCATAAGGCCTTTTTCAGCTATGTTAGGAACCTGGGTGGAAACTCCCAGATATGCTCAGAATGAGTCCAAAATGATACAAAAATCACTGAACCCACAGACATTGCCAACATACTGGTAGACAGGTTCAGTGCAAACTTCACCCCCCCTCTCCCCCCCTAAAGGAGAGATAACTATCCCAGCAGAGTGTAGCCTCCCGGACATCTCAAATGCGCAGGTGAAAGCTGCTCTCTCTAAAGCTAAAAACACAGCATCAATGGGACCGGATGGTGTCCCCGGCTGTGTGCTACACGAGCTAAATGAGGAATTAAACCCGCACATAAGGCAGCTGTTTAATCTCAGCCTTACCACAGGATACGTGCCCAAGGAGTGGCGTACGGCAACTGTGGTCCCACTCCACAAAGGTGGCGCCTCTACAGACCCTGGTAATTACCGCCCCATAAGCTTAACAAGTCTAGTCTGCAAAGCTATGGAGAGGATCATAATGGAGCTCATAAACAAAGATATAGGGGACTTGCAGACATTGGACCTGACCCAGTTTGGCTTTGTCAAGGGAAGATCATGCCTTTTGAACTTGGTCGACTTCTTCAAAACAGTCACCAAGGCCATTGATGAGGGAAAGGCAGTCCATACAGCCTACCTTGACCTTGCAAAGGCTTTCGACACAATACCCCACTCGGGTATTGTAGAAAAACTTACCAGCTTAAATGTAAACCCATATGTCACAAGATGGGTTGCAAACTGGCTTAAGGACAGAACCCACAGGGTTAGAGTTGCTGGCGCTGTGTCAGACTCCAAGCCGGTCACAAGTGGTGTCCCACAGGGCTCAGTCCTTGGCCCCCTATTGTTTGGCATCTACTTCTCAGAAGTACAGGCCAACATGGGAGGACTTTGACTGACAAAGTTTGCAGATGACTGCAAACTGGGCGCTATAGTGGAAAGTGCATCGGACACGGATATCCTTCAGAAGGGACTCATGGAAACAGATAGCTGGTGCCAGAGCCATGGCCTGAAGTTAAATGCCAAAAAATGTATAGTCATACCCTTCGGGAAAAACAAGGTAACCCCAAGCTACCATATAGGTGGCAATCCACTAAGCACAGAAGAGGTTATCAGGGACTTGGGGACCCAGGTTGACAGTGGCCTTTCTTTTGACACTCACGTTGCTAAAGTGGTTAGAAAGACCTTCTACATTGCCCACCTGATCATGAAGGGATTCACATCCAGATCTAGTGAGGTCATTGTTCCCCTGTACTCTTCACTTATCAGACCAATGATCGAGTACAATGCCCCATTCAGGATGTATCTCACCCGACATCTGCAGCAATTGGAGAGACCCCAAAAGTTCCTCACCAAAAGGATAAAGGGACTCCAAAATCTGTCATATGCTGCCAGATTGAAGAAACTCCAGCTCTATTCAGTCGCATACCGTCTGCTCAGAGGTGACATGTGCCTGACATACAAGGCCATGTCCAACCCGGAATTAATGGACATGCTCCACCTCAAAAAATCCAAATCCACCAAAACCACTAGAGCAAGTGACTTAAACCTTAGCACGGATATAAATAGGACGTGCTGGAGGGATAGATTTATCACTCAGAGACTCCCTATGCTGTGGAATAAAATCCCGGTCCATGTGAGGCAGAGCACCTCGCTGACTCTGTTCAAGAGAAATCTAGACCTGTGGATGGGAGATCGTAGGTTTACCCCGGGAATCATCTCTGTGTCACTGCTGGACAGAGGCACAACAAACTAATGGGCACAGTATTTTTTCATATAAGGGGTGGCGTAAGCCACAAAAATTTGGGCTAGGCTTATAAATGCCTTAGGGCAGATAGCCTAGTATAAACCTATGAACCTATGAACCTATGAACTTAACGACAGAGTTTCCTTTAAACTGAGGATGCTTAACAACATTAGCTGTAACTGGCATATCTGCTGCTACATCCTTTTGCTCTTTGGAACTATGGTGTATTCTTTTGGGAGCCCTTCTATCCATTTCCTCCTTAAACTCTGCAACAAAATATTCATCCATAGTTGCAGCCATATTTTCAAATGATGGAAAACAATAATTTCCTTCTTCATAATCCCTCCTGTCTCTATTGTATTTTTTTCTACTTCTTTTTATGTTGGAAGTCATTCTTGGCTGCCACAGCTTTGGACATCTCTTCCATTTTAGTCTCAAATTGCTCCCAAAGTGCTGACTCCTTAAGAGCAGTATAAGAAATCACAACCAACTCATTCAGTGTTTCTAATTTCCTTTTTGTCTCTTCCTGAACCAACTGTACATAATGCAATCCTGTGCTCTCATTCAGAGCTCTCCATGTGTCCACTAATTCAGCTGAAAGCTGATTACCTGTTGGCACTACTGACAAACAGGCTTCAAAAAATAAAATATCTCAGTGTAACCTTTTGATTTTTACCATATTCTTTTCCAATTCATTAAATTCTGATGTAAAGTCCACCCTAAAACTCGATTGGCTCATTTGAGGGGCTTGTCCTGTTTCAAAGAAGGGATTGGCTAGACCTTTCAGCATACTATTCAAACAATTGCCTAGGGTTCTATAAACACTCAAACTCGTAGAATGATTCTCCATGAAAATATTTCTTTTGGGAGCTGCTCCCAATGGAACCCCAGTAATGGAAACATCTTTCCAACCCAATCCTCCTTCTTTATTTTCCACTACTATTTTCTCAACAACACCTTTTCCATTATCTAACAATGAATCATTGGGAGTATCATGCAACAAGAAACTCGACGGTGTCACTAAAAAACTGGAATTTGACTGGGAAGATGAGCCAGGAGCCGAACAAGCCATGTCAGATGTATAAAAACAAGCAAAGGCTCAAAAACAACCGAAATAATATGAAATAAAATAAAACTGGCTTCAAAATATAAAATAATATACTTTAATGGAAACAAACACAACTTATACAGTAAATAAATACAACTATGATGTTTCTGGTTATAATGAGAATGGGATGCAAGCTGCAAATAATGTTTATCCTTTAGCCTGATCTCATCCTTATTAAGTGGATGATTTTAATATTAAGAAGATTATTAGATATTAGAAACAATTGGAAATTCTTGATGAAGTTTCAGGATACAAGAAAAATAATTATTGATGTCTCTATTTTTACGAACAATAGAGGGAACATTTTTAAAGTGTATTTTTAATAGGAATAGTCAGAATAACAAGGGGTGGCCATGGTGATGCAGTGGTTAGTGTTGTCACCTTACAGCAAGAGGTTCTGTGGTTTGATTCTTGGCTGGGGTGCCTTCTGTGTGGAGTCTGCATGTCCTCATCACATGGGTTTCTTCCTGGTGCTTGTGTTGCTTCTCACATTCCAAAGACATGCAGTAGGGGACTGGACACTCTAAATTAGCCGTAGGTAAGAGTATATGCATGAGTGATTGGTGCAAATGAACTACAATGGCAGGGCTAGCCACCCGGTGGTGTAAACCTTGGCTCAAGATAATTGTCACTGTGGAAGTGATACCCTGATCCCATGTGCAAAATGGGAAAAAGGGGTTGAGGATGGATGGAGTCAGAATAACAAAAAAGGTGTTTTGAAAGGTATGTTTAAGTGTCGGGGTTGCAATCAGTGTAGGTATGTATTAGTATGAGAGAGAGTTTTTATTGAAGCTAGAAATTATTTTATTGATTTACCGAATAGGTATGACTGTAAATCCAAGTATGATGTATATATAACTCTTTGCGGGCTCTGTCCCACTTTTTATATAGGAAGAAGGACAACTAGTTTTCTTTTTTTTTTTATTTAAGGATGTATGAGCATTTGAGGGTGGTTAAGAAAAAAGAATTAACTAAGTCCCTGGCAAAGCATGCAGCTTTGAACCATTCTGATCAATTAATTGCTTATAAGGATGCAGAAGATGAATTGGACTGGAAGGAATATTGTTGGCATGTAAGGCTTAATGTCTGTGCTTATCCGGGGATAAATGATAGGGAGAATTTTAAATTTTTTTGAAGAGGAAAGGGTTAAAGCACTCAGTTAATTTGTCATGTGACTTTTAGTCCTATATATAGATCGATTGCTTGTGCAACTAGGTCTGAAGAAGTTCTTATGCAGAACGAAAGCTCTTACCAGTTGTACTTATTTACATAAGTTGTGTTTGTTTCCATTAAAGTATATTATTTTAGTTTTCAAAGCCAGTTTTATTTTATTTAAAATGAAAATGTACTTTAGGAATTAAAAGAAACATCTAATAACTTTGCATAACTTTTTGTTCAACAAATATGGAAGTAATGGTTTATTTGGATGATGTTAAAGAAAGTATACCAAGAAGTTGTAACAACATATACAAACTGGTATATAATGCTGTAACTTGACAATAATACAGGCAATACAAGAACTGAATAATAGCATCTGATTTTATTAAATAATTCAGAGACTCATTACTTTCCATTTTGTTTATTCTTTTTTTTTTAATTTGATGTATGGGTAGTCACAAGGCTCAAAAAAGTATCAATGTCACTGCAATTTAAAGACATCACCAAATGTATTTTTTACATTGTGATTTTTAAAGACTCTAACACATACTTGTAAGAAATTATACATAAACAAACACTTAGATAATGAAGAACTGCTCTTCCTAAAATATTTTAACCTGAAATGAAGCTCATGCAATCAAACCAGCTGCTTTTTAATGGCTGTCATTTCAGAGAAGAAAAGAGGTAGAATCAACAATTGCCAGCAGGTAATTAGATGTAATTTGTAATCTGTAATATCTTGTTTTAACGGATATGCAAGTTGACAGAATATATGCCAAAATATTGTGGCAGGTGGATCTAATGTAAAATGTTTAAATTACATAGAAATTTTTTAAAGGGAGGTCAGTAACAGTGAAATTATATATATACCATTACCAGTAATGAGTGATTGTATATACATATATATATGCCAATAACATATATGCCAATAACACAAAATGACTGTCAATCATTTTAACACAGTTATAAGTAAAAGTCGTTTATAATAACATAGGTGAAAATGGATAGTGTTTCCTCAGAAACCTTATTTTACATAGTGTGCAGTCTGCATGCAAAGACTGAAGAAAGCACCGTAGACTGAAATTTATTCTTGTTAAGGCAAGGAGTGGGAATAATAAACAACAGTTCTGTCCTGTTCTAACATTTACTTGCTATAACATGATGTCTGCATTAACCCGTTCAATTGCCAATGGGTCTGAACTAACTTGTATTGGTGGTGCTGCAATGGATTCAATGAGTTATTTCTTGCAGATGTCAAACACATTAGGCCCTGAACACATCTTTCAATGTTTATGTTGTAAACTATGTTTTCTAAGGTTGCCCTTCCAGCTGTGCAACAACTAAGTGCCTGATTATTTCCACATGGTTGAAACACATTCATCACTAAGATTTCTGTATTCATGGTTTACCTCTTTCTCAAAGATACAGCTTCAATAGTTGATTTGGTTATGTCCTAGGGTAAAGGGATAAATCCTCCTGATTGAGAGATATATGGGAGCTTCTTCCCCGCAAAAGAAAAGCCCTCTCAAAAACAAGTCTGTTATTTTGATTTCAGTTGACTTGTTTTTTTTTTTTTGATGAAGTACATTTCAGTATACTAACAAGAGTAATTTTGGGAGCTCTGAATATTATGAAACATTGCCTGTTCTATGTGCTTAAATCTTGTATTTCAGTGATACTAACAGAAACCATATAAGAGTAAACGTAAGTAACAAGTTTTCAAATGATAAGTTTCATAACTAGCACAGGCCATGAAAATGTAATCTGCTTCTTCAAGTTCTGCTGCACATGCAAATGACATTTTCAGTCAAACACAAGGACACTCATTCATTGCAATTAAAATGTATTCTATTGCTGTTATCAGTACTAAGTGCTACTTAATGTAAAATTAAATGTTACCTTCTCCTGATATTACAGAAGGCCAGTATGTTATACTGCATGGTGTTGAATGTAATGCTAACAATATCAAGGGACATTCAGTTGTGATTTACAAAAAAAGATTTACAAAAGAGTACAAAGGTGATGATCGTGTACCGTTAAACTCCGTACACACATCTTACGTTTGTCAAACTTAGAATTCCAAACATGTCCCAGAAGTAATTTAGCTAGTGCTTATCACAAGGTACTTTGCACTGTGGCAGCAGTAGCAGAGGTGTGAGTTATTATCACACATGAGGGACTTAGCGCCTCTTTTATATTCTGTATGAGTTAGACTCCTCACAATCAGCTGTTCAGAGAATAATGATAATTGTCCTTTCTAGTCAACTGAAAGTACAAATCTGCTTTGGTAACATAACTACACTGCTATAAATTGGTCAGGTACAATGAGATCCTGTAATCTGCATGCTTAAAATAGGTTTGCTTTTTGCATAATGATCTCTCTCTCTCTCTCTCTCTCTATATATATATATATATATATATATATATATACACACACACACACACACACACACACACACACACACACGAAGTTCAATAAGGAAAGTATGTTTTTTTTTTTTATTATTTGTGCAAAAGGACTAAATGTATTTTGCTGAAGACAAAATGCAGTATTTATTGGAAAATAATTCAAGTAAAGTTGTAGGCAACAAGCCACATGGCATATTTTTAGTAAACTTTTTCTAAAGTTATTTGAGTAGGAGAATTGAGTCCAGAAAGTCTGAAGAGTTTCTCTATGGAACCTAACATCACTAATGTCAGCAGAAGCAAATATATTTTTTTTGTTTCTTTTGGCTTTTCCCAGTTAGGGGTCGCCACAGCAGAACTCCAGTCCGCTAATGATTGGCAGTTGATTTTTAGGTGCCGAGTTACCAGCCCTGATGCACAACCTTCAACGAAGGTACGCCCATTCATGCATATCTCCACGCAGAAGACGCTCTAGCTGAGAATCGAATCGGACAGCGTCTTACTGTGAGGCGACAACACTACTGCAGCACCACCACCGCGGGTTATTAAATAAGAAAATATAGAATTATAAAACTATTACCATACAAACAATGTGCTAATAGTCTGTTACACTCAGCACATGTGACTAAAAGAGACAAGAAAAATATTTTGTCTGTTAAATTTGTTTCTTCCCGCTGTATACAGCAGTGTTAACTTGAGCACAGCTAGTAAGTGATCCTGAATGCTGCATTTCACTTTATTTTTGAAAAGGTCATCCCATTTATTGTATTCCTTCATTCATAAGAATATTTTTGCCTCTGCATGTGATCAGTTCTATCTATGCTACTAATTCAGCGATGCAGTATTGTGGCATCAGGTTATTTTTCTGGTGCCTGTTGTCACTCCAAGGACTGTAACTAATCTCTTCAGAGGGGCGAGACTGTAAATGTGAACAGAAAAATATATACCAAGTCCAATCTTGGATTATTGCTGGAGAATTCTCCTCACACTGAGGTAATGTGATCTCAATATGATTGCAAATAAGTAGAAGGAGTGTGAGGCAGAACAGAAACCTCATGTTAGAGGGGTGCATGGGGCAAAGCCCACTCGCAAAGCTTTAAAGATGTTTCAAGAATTTTCAATATTTGCTGTGTTTTCACTGAAGATGCAGTTTGATTTTTTTGAGTGATGTGACTCACAATTACAACCCTGATATGTCTGACAGAAAAGTAAGTTTTTCTTTAAAAGGTTCATATCACTATTTGGACATTCTACATATGGACAGTTAGTACTAGGCTAATGGCCCTGGAGCCTTTACAAGCCTAGCCCATAGGATTACCCTGGCATCATGCCACCCAACCTTAGTTCACAGTGCCTCTGTCGAGTAAAGCCACTGTAGTGATCCCTGGGGTGAATTTTCTATTTCCCATCCACTCATCAAGATTTCTTTTGAAGAGGGCCAGTGCGGTGCTCTGCTTGACATGTATGGGAAGTCTATTCCATAGCATGGGCAGTCTCTGGGTTATGAACCTGTCCCTCTAGCATGTTCTGTTGATTGCAGTAATGAGGTTGAGGTCTCTGGAGTGTGTGGTGCAGAGGGATTGGGATTTCTTTAGATGTAACATTTCTAACAGAGCTGGGTCAGACATGGCTTTGTAAGTCAAGCAGAGATCACCTCTAAGTAGGCGATTTACTACAAGGAGTTATTCATCTTGGTCATAATTAATTATGATGGACCACCTGCAGTATCTTCCACAGTAATTTTATAGCCCAAGCCTCTCTCTAGGATGTCATCTGAGTACTTACCCAATAGCACAGTGATTTGTTTGGTTTAGATCAACACATTTACAGGAAAGTCACCTTTAATGCAAATTGTTATCCAGGCTATTGCTATTTAGGTTAAGTTCATTCAGTATCTGTTCCTGAATGAAAACTGCTGAATTCTGTGCAACACATCTTCGGAGCAGTCATAGTTTAGCCTTGGTTTCACGTGACTGTGTGTTTAGATAAATGACATGAGTACAACAAGGGAAATTATTTTCATTTAAGGCTGTTCCTGTTATTTTGACTATGCTTAACATGGAGACATTTACTATGTTCCTACTACATAGGTTTGCATTGCTTAAGCTTGACCTGGAGGATAAACACGTAATGGAGCTTTATTTATTGACTTTTTGTTTGCTTTGTTTTAATTTTTCTGAAAGCAGGAACTAACACCTGAATGGTTCTCTAAGTCTTGGTGAGCCCCAAAGACTGGCAGTGCCTAACAGTGACTATAACTTCTGATTGTTGTCAGCTTTTTGATTGGAATTTGAAAATACATAACTTGCAATGGTCTACACTTTTTCTTCTTGCAGTATTATAGGTCTCATACGTGTGTGACCCTTAATCTAATACTACTTACTAAACTGAACTTTAAAACATTGAGCAAAACTGCTCAAAACATTGAGCAAAAATGCTCACTCAAGTACGCTAGCCTGTGTAAAGTTTTTTTTTCTGTGCATTTTTCTGTTGCCTGTTGAAAAAAAAAGAAAAAACAAAAAAAATCCTTGTTTTCCCACCTTTCCTGAGCTAGAATAGTCCCTAATACAGATTTGCTGTATTCTGGACTTTAGAATAGTTCCTGTATTGCCCATTTCCTTACTTGGATAGAAGGAAGCTTCTTTGTTCACCAGTGGGAGTGGGGAGCTTTGAGCAGCCTATCTGTCCCTGGAGGAGTGACCTCAGCACAAGATCTTGTTGTTTATTGGCCGTTTTGGGCCATTTCCTAGCTCTTTCAAGTCCCCTGTTTAAAAACCCACTTTAGCATGGTTTTGTGCTTGTTTCCAACTCAGCAAGCTCCTCGTGGTCCTGCAGAGTGGTGCTAGCAGCAGACAGATGAAAAAGAGTGACTGCTACCAGATTTTAAGTACATTTTTCTGCCTTTACCTTTGCGACTGTCTATTCTCACCGAGAAGCAAGTAATAACTGCTATTTAGCTAGATTTAAGCTTGTTTTTGCATTTTATTCAATACCTGCACTTTTAAGTTTGTCTCATTGTTGATTTAACTGTTGAGGCTGCTCACTCAAGTGCTAGCCTGTGTAAAGTTTTTTCTGTGCATTTTTCTGTTGCCTGTTGAAAAAAAAAGAAAAAACAAAATAAAATCCTTGTTTTCCCACCTTTCCTGAGCTAGAATAGTCCCTAATACAGATTTGCTGTCTTCTGGACTTTAGAATAGTTCCTGTGTTGCCCATTTCCTTACTTGGACAGAAGGAAGCTTATTTGTTCACCAGTGGGAGTGGGGAGCTTTGAGCAGCCTATCTGTCCCTGGAGGAGTGACCTCAGCACAAGATCTTGTTGTTTATTGGCCATTTTGGGCCATTTAATAGCTCTTTCAAGTCCCCTGTTTAAAAACCAGCTTTAGCGCAGTTTTGCGCGATTTTGTGCATAGCGCAGCATCGGGCAGCACCGCCTAAACAGGTTTAAACTATTACCGGCTCCACAAAGTCTGCTCTTCACATTTTCCCTTGGAACTGATCTGTATCTCTAAAGAAGCACTCTATTCTCACTTTATAATCCTCTCACCTGCACTTAGAAGAAATTAAAGCACCAAATCCCCTCTTATGCTCTTCTAAATCCAAACTTAGAAGAAATTAAAGCACTAAATCCTCTCTTATACTCTTCTAAATCCTCCTAGAACAGTCAAAAGTAGAAATCACAAATATCCTGACATGTCCAAAGGACAGTTTCATGTGTACTCTCCAGTCCAGTTGGTAAATATGGGAATCTTAAGGCAGTGTTACAACTGCCTTATGTACACAGACAACCCTCTTCTCCTCCAAACAAGCTCAAATATATGTGAGAGATGCAACTATTTTGCCAAACTGGAGGCTGAGCTCTCTCGACCCATGACTAGCACAGTCAATCAGGAGAAGAAGGTAACTGCACACATCACAAATCCAGTCTCACATAGACCTACAGAAAAAACAAACCAAACACATAAACACACAAAAACATACTTGGAGGCTCTAAATAAAAACCTGCCTAAGCAACAGAGACCTCCAAAGCAGACCACCAAACAACTGCCACCCCACAACAATACCCACGTATCACATAGTCCACAAAGTCAGTGTGCCATACAGTCCCAGCCCATAAGGCTAAACAACACACCAAATACACTTGTAATAGGTGACTCTATAGTCAGACACACTGACGTCCCACTCACCAGGCTGAACAAGGAGAAGGTCACTGTAAGCTGTCTGTCGGGTGCCAGGATCCACCACATAACACACACACTCAGGTCACTCCAAAGCAAGTACAAATATGACTCCGTCATTGTCCATGCTGGTGTGAATGACCTGAGACGTACCTCCCTGGACTACATGAAAAGAGAAATAGAGGTGCTCTCTCATCATGCAGTCCAGGCTGGTATGACCCTGGCCTTGAGTAGCATCTTACCCTTACCAAGAATGATGCCACAGTATAAAAAAAAATGTCAAATTTTAACAATTGGTTAAAATATTGGTGTCACTCAAAGGGGATCCAGTGTCTGTCAGCCTGGGATGACATGCTCGACAAGCCACGCTGCTAAGCTAGGGACGGCTTGCAACTGTCACCCCTGGGCTTTTGAATACTGGCTAAGGCTGTTGCCACCCCCATAATGCCTTTTTTAGGCAAGGCTCAAAAGACAAACCCACCTCCATAGACAATACAGAGAAAAAGAAACTAAGGGTAATGCTACTCAACGCTAGGAGTCTAAACCTCAAAATGCATGCACTCGAGACTCTCCTCAGTATGGAGAACATCGATGTCTGTGCAGTAATGGAGTCCTGGTTCAAGGCTCCAGAAAGCACCCCAGCACTACCAGGTTATACTTCATACCATGCTTTCCGGCCACAAAACTCGGACCGAACCACAAAAGGAGGGGGAGTATCCATATATATCAAAAATACCCACACCTCCAGGTTAGTAGCACTGCACGAAGCAATGGAAACCATCCACGTGCAACTAACAGTGGGCAAAACTGCTTTTCAGTTTATAGCCTCCTACAGACCACCCTCCCAAACTCAGGAACCCCACCCGGCCTTCTTGAAAACACTGGAGAACATGAAAGTCTCTCCAAACACCATCATATTGGGTGACTTCAACTACCCAAACATTAACTGGGTAAACTACTCAAGCCCACACACCCTTGCCCAAAGGTTCCTAGAGTTTATAAACTCAAATTCTATGGAACAACTGGTCAATACCCCCACAAGAGGGGAAAACATATTGGATCTGGTCATCACAAACATAGGGACTCTATGTTCCACACCAGAGCTATACCCCTCACTGGTAAGGTCAGACCACAAATTAACCTCACTGGACATCCATATCCCGTCCCCACCCCCAGCCAAGGTAACAATGGTGAAGAACTTCTCAAAAGCAAACTTCACACTTCTCAAAACTGAAGTGGAAACCTTCAAAGCCCCTGGGCCAGTGGAAAACACGGCTCAAACCGCAGAATCCTTTGCAAACGCATTCTATGGACACCTACAGGAATGCATGGATTGTGCCATCCCAAATAAAACCAAGACTCACTCCTCCAAAGGCAGGAGACCTGTCTGGTGGACCCCAGCCATAAATAAGTTGTACAACAAAAGGAGGAAGCTACTACATGATAGAGCAAGATCCCAAAAAGGGAAGGCATCTCTGATCAGTACTAGCAAGCAGCTACGATCCCTCATAAAATCATCTAAGGCCAGCTTCGAAAGAAAAATTGCACAAGATACTAAGGACAACCACAAGGCATTCTTTAGTTATGTCAGGAACCTAGGCGGCAACTCTCAGATATGCTCCGAGTTAGTGCAAAACGACAAAAAATACACTGAACCAACAGACATTGCCAACATCCTGGCAGACAGATTCAGTGCAAATTTCCCCCCCACACCCCCACCCCCACCCCCCAAAAGAGCAAATCTCCATCCCAACAGAGTGTAACCTCCCAGACATCACAGATGATCAGGTGAGAGCTGCCCTCTCCAAAGCAAAAAACACAGCATCAATGGGACCAGACGGTGTCCCGGGATGTGTCTTACACGAGCTACAAGATGAGCTAAACCCTCACCTAAAGTCACTGTTCAACCTCAGCCTTACCACAGGATATGTACCCAAGGAATGGCGTACAGCAACGGTGGTCCCACTCCACAAGGGAGGTGCCACAATGGACCCCGGAAACTATCGCCCTATAAGCCTGACTAGCCTGGTCTGCAAAGCTATGGAGCATATCATCATGGAACTCATAAACAATGATATCGGTAACTTTCAGACACTGGATCCTACCCAGTTCGGCTTTGTTAAGGGCAGGTCTTGCCTCTTGAACCTGGTTGACTTCTTTGAAACAGTTACCAGGGCCATAGATGAAGGGAAAGTGGTCCACACAGCCTACCTGGACCTCGCAAAAGCCTTCGGCACAATACCCCACTCAGGTATCAAAATAAGCTCACTAGCTTAAATATCAACCCCTATGTCACAAGATGGGTTGCAAACTGGCTCAGGGATAGAACCCACATGTTCAGAATTGCAGGTGCCTTGTCAGACTCTAAACCAGTTACAAGTGGAGTTCCACAAGGCTCAATCCTGGGACCTCTCTTGTTCGGTATTTACTTCTCTGAAGTACAGGCAAACACGGGAGGACTATGGCTGACCAAGTTCACAGATGACTGCAAACTAGGTGCCATAATAGACTCCCCGGCTGACACAAGCATACTCCAAAAGGGTCTCACAGAGACAGATAACTGATGCCAGAGTCATGGCCTAAATCTAAATGCAAAAAAATGCATTGTCATCCCCTTTGGAAAAAACAAAGTGCCCACAGACTACCACATAGGAGGTAACACACTAAGTACGGAGGAAGTAATTAGGGACTTGGGGTCCCAAGTAAATAGTAATCTCTCCTTTGACAATCACGTTGCCAAAGTGGTCAGAAAGACCTTCTATATAGCCCACCTCATCACAAAAGGTTTCACATCTAGATCAAGAGAGGTCTTTGTGCCACTCTATTCATCACTCATCAGGCCCATAAATGAATACAATGCCCCATTTGGGATGTACCTTACCTGACACCTGCAGCAACTGGAAAGACCCCAAAAGTACCTCACCAAGAGGATAAAGGGACTCAAGCAGATGCCCTATGCAATTAGGTTAAAGAAACTCTGGCTCTACTCAGTTGCTTACCGCCAACTCAGAGGCGATCTGTGCCTGACATATAAAGCCATGTCCAACCCAGAATTAATGGACATGCTCCATCTCAAGAAATCCAAATCCCTTAGAGCTACATGTTCTAGAGATTTAAACCTGAGCACAGAAATAAATAGGACATGCTGGAGGGACAGATTCATATCCCAGAGACTCCCATCACTCTGGAACAAAATCCCAGTCCAGGTTAGGCAAAGCCCCTCACTGACCCTCTTCAAGAGAAATCTTGACGAGTGGATGGGAGATCGTAAGTATACCCCCGGGATCACTTCTGGGTCCCTGCTAGACAGAGGCACAATAAATTAACCATAAAGGGACTATCTTCTGTGACCTAATATTCATAGGCACAGTCTACAAATCTAAAAGGGTGGCGAAACACTCATCATCATCATCTTCTTTCAGCTGTTCCCATTAGGGGTCACCACAGCATCACCTGTTTCCATTTCATCCTGTCCTCTGCATCTTGCTCTGTCACACCAACCACCTGCATGTCCTCTCTCACCACATCCATAAAGCTTATCTTAGGCCTTCCTCTTTTCCTGTTACCTGGTAGCTTCATCCTTAGCATCGTTTTCCCAATATACTCAGCATCCCTCCTCAGCACATGTCCAAACCAACGTAATTGTGCCTCTCTGGCTTTGTCTCCAAACCTTCCAACCTGGGCTGACTCTCTAATATACTTATTCCTAATCCTGTCCACCCTCGTCACACCCAGTGCAAATCTTAACATCTTTAATTCTGAAACATCCAGCTCAAACTCCTGCCTTTTTGTCAATGCCACTGTCTCCAACCCATATAACATAGCTGGTCTCACTACCCTCTTGTAGACCTTCCCTTTCACTCTTACAGGTACTCGTCTGTCACAAATCACTCCTGACACTCTTCTCCACCTACTCCATCCTGCCTGTACTCTCTTCTTCACCTCTCTTCCACACTCACCGTTACTCTGAACTATTGACCCCAAGTATTTAAACTCATCCACCTTCGCCACCTCTACTCCTTGCATCCTCACCATTCCTCTATCCTCCCTCTCATTCACACATATATTCTGTCTTAGTCCTACTGACCTTCATTCCTCTTTTCTCTAGAGCATATCTTCATCTCTCCAGGGTCTCCTCCACCTGTTCCCTACTCTCACTACAGATCACAATGTCATCTGCAAACATCATAGTCCACGGGGACTCCTGTCTGATCTCGTCTGTCAACCTGTCCATCACCATTGCAAATAAGAAAGGGCTCAGAGCTGATCCTTGATGTAACCTCACCTCCACCTTAAACGCATCCGTCACTCCCACCGCAGACCTCACCGCTGTCACACTACCCTTGTACATATCCTGTACCACTCTTACATACTTTTCTGACACTCCTGACTTCCTCATACAATACCACAACTCCTCTCTAGGCACCCTGTCATATGCTTTCTCTAAGTCTACAAAAACACAATGCAACTCCTTCCGACATTCTCTGTACTTCTCCATCAACACTCTCAAAGCAAAGATCGCATCTGTAGTGCTCTTTCCTGGCATGAAACCATACTGCTGATCACTAATAATCAGGTCCCTTCTTAACCTTGCTTCCACTACTCTTTCCCATAACTTCATGCTGTGACTGATCAAGTTTTATCCCTCTGTAGTTACTACAGCTCTGCACATCACCCTTATTCTTAAAAATCGGTACCAATACACTTTTTCTCCATTCCTCAGGCATCCTCTCACTTTCCAAGATTTCATAAAACACTAATAATCTTAAAAAAAAAAAAAAAACTATTTTTGCTGGGGAGCTTTGCTAATTATTTGTACAAACTCTGAGATCACACAAGAGTGGGGAAAGGGCAGATTCCCCACTCCGTACTGTTCACAATTTTGCACAAATGAAAAACCCAGCAATGGGGTGACTGGAATTACAGGAGAGGGACTGTGAAGACGTAACCATTTAAAATGTCGGGACCTGGTGAAGGGAGTCACAAAACATGGAAACTAGCTGGCCTTAAGATCAGACTTACATATACTAAGTCCGATATGCCATTTTTTGGAATATTCCCTTTTCTCTGAGGTATGGAAATCTTGGAGTTGGTATATATAAGTTTAGGAGGTTGGAGGTTTTCCCCCTGCAAAAAAGAAGTTTTAAAGAGAACAGCAATTTTCATGGTTTGCCTTTCTTCAGGTTTTCAGTCTTTTTCTTTTTTTTACTCTTTGGCGCTTGGCATTTTAAGTTTTAACATTTCAATACAGAGCCTTATGAAGACATATACATGGTTGCTTTAGTAAAAAAGTATATGCAAGCAGCTGTTCTCATGGTCAGTATTCATGCTTCTGTGCATCATTGCCTGCAGCACTTGCTGTGCCTAACATTCCATGCCCTCCTTGACACAAAAATAGTGGACCACTACCATGTAGACAGAGGTATCACACAGGACCTGGTTAAGGTGTGTCACCACTGAATGCAGGCTTATGTGATGCAAGTTATACTCGTCCCCTTGGAAATCAAATTATGTGTAGCTTTGAGAATTTTTGCTATAAGGACCAGACTTAACCAATGGGAGACATGATGGGTGTATCTCAGCCATCTGCCTCAAGGATACTCCACCAGTTTTTCAATGCCATGCTTCAGCATATGGAGGAGCATATGTGGTTCCCACATACCACAGAGTAGAAAAGCACCACTATGTGGGCGTTTTAAGACATAGTCCTTTTCCTTGAGGTATTGGGAGCCACTGACTGCACCCAGATTGCAATAAAAGCCCGACCTGGAGAATAGGACAACTGTATATCAATCATGAAGAATTTCAGTCCACTAAATTATAGGTAGTCTTCATTGCACATGGTATAATATACAATGTGTCAGCAGGCCACCCAGGCATTGCTCATGCTACCCACTTCTAGCACATGTCCAGCTTATATCAACAATTTATGTGAGATGACTTTTTCACAGATCATCTTATTGGCAATACTGGATATGCCTGAAGCCATATCAATAAGAAACACACAGACCATAGCAGAGAATACATACATCTCCCTGTCACAAACCCACAAGGGATGACCATGTAAGGCAGAGAAAGACATACTATGCCATGGCACTACTTAAGAGGAACTGTCTGGTTCACCACTATGAGCCGGCTTAAAAATAGCAAATAACAGTAAAAATAGTGCATGCAGTACTACAACCATATTATGCTAAACCATGCCTGATGTGGCCACAGTGTGCATCAGATACAGGTTAGCTAGGTAGCTGAGTACTAAGAGCAGAGCACTCATATGCACAGGTGGGGTGGGCAACAGTAACAGATATCAACAAAGAGCAGTGCGTGTTGGGGGGTGAGCTAATGCTGTATGAAAGTGTGTGTCTCATGGATAGGTGATTGTGGGGAAGCTGTGAAGACTTGTCAGGGAGACTGTGCTATCTCCTTTGTGGTGTAACTTTCCAGAGATGGATGGTTCTGATTGGAATGTCTGGGTATGTATACATACTGATCCAGCAGAAAATACAGCACTAAGCAGGAGTCCAATAGACAGGTCTAGGGCACCTGCAGGAGATATGTGTACCAACTATGTATTTCCCCATCTAACAGGGCACCCTCTCTAGGGAAGGTCACAGGCACACTGCACAGCACTGAAAGAGGATAAAGTGCTCTGTGACTGGGAATTTTGTATTGTGATACAGGTGGTCTTAGCACTAATACCCTGTCCATGACTGCATCCAGGGTGCCTTCAACACTAGATGGAGGACTGGAGCTGGTGGCACTAAGAAATCTTGTCCATGTCCTTGCTCTCTCATAGACAGTTTCCCCACCAGAACAGGCCTTGCCACAAGAATGGTAATGGCTATGATCAGTGGCTAAAGAGGGACATTTGCAGCAGACTCCCCATGCTGGATTTCCATTATGCTACATAAATGGGCCTCATCTTCCTGTAGGTCATCATGCAGACCACATACCACACTGACCAACTCTGCTACAGTTACATTGGAGCATTGTATTCAATGAAAGGTCTGACAAAAAGGAGTATAGTGTTATGATGACTTGTTTAGATGCAGAGGAAATGAGTTTCAAACTAAAATGGAGCAGATAGGATTTTCTGAATATGACGGAGAAGTGATGAGTGAGCTGTCCATACATGCACCCAGGTCTCTTATGATTATATCTGTCTGAAGGGAAATATTGTTTATAACGTGGGTGTAGAAGAGTTTTTTTCCAAACATTACTACAGTGCATGTGCCAGCTGCATGCATAATTAAGCCCCCTTTGGATTATACTGGTATCCTCACTGCATTTCAGCTTGCAGTCATCAACACATTTAGACAACCACACATCAGGAGTACTGACTTGGAAAGCTGCAAAATAAATACCAAAGAGAAATGGACCCAACAGTGAATCTTGGAGAATTCTACTAGTTACAGTTTTCTGGGTGAAAAGGGTACCAGCAGCTTTCACTAAATGGAATCTACTTGATAACAATTAACAAACCAGTGAATAACATAAGGGTGAATTGTAAGTGGTGAATTACACTACTATGATAAGAAACAGCAAGATAGCTGAGATGCCACAACAGCAGTAATATCAGTGCTAATATGATAACAGAGGATTGGATGTCACAACACTGAAATGAAGCAATGAGCTGCACTACAAAAGCGTGAAACACTTAAAATGTCTTGAATTCCACAGCAGCAGAAATAATGCTACAAGTTCATTTGGAAATTCTAGGGTAGCTATGTATGAACTTGGGCTTGTATCTAAGGTAGTAACATAGAACATACAAACAAAGGGTCTATATCACTTCATTGAAACAGCAGATGTTCGAACACCATATGTTCGAACTTCTAACCTCGAAGTGCAAAACCATTGAAGGCTTAGAACAGCGATTTTTTTCCCTGGGAAAAAAAATCGATGTTCCAAGAAATACACACACAACACAAGCACACCAAAAAAACAGCAATCCACACACATACACTTAAAATCCTACATCTAACCCTACACTAAACTGTACATACACTACTATCTATCCACTTACCTTAACCCAAACCCTAACCCTAAGGTCCGTCACTATCGCACACTCACCTGACCTGCTCCCTAACCCTAACTCACCTATCCCACCCTAACCCTAAGGTCTGTCACTATCGCACACCCACCTTACCCGCACCCTAACCCTAACTCACCTAACCCATGCCCGAACCCTAATGTCCACACAATCGCACACATACCTGAACCCAACCCGTAACTTTCCACCATAATGCTGAAAATCGCAAAGCCACAGAAATGGCCCATGAATTCTTTCCCTGGGAAAGAATTCGGTGTTCCTCGGCTTCGCGATAATCAGTTTTCAAATGTCACAGTTCAAACATATGGTGTTTGAACTGCTGACATTTTGACAAACTGATAGGAACCCACAAACAAAATGGTATTAATGCACAACTGTGCACCCCAAGGCAGCACTGGAACATGGCAACAGCTAGAGAAATAACAAGCAAAAACAGCAGTTCTGTTCAACTGTACACTTGAAGATTGTATTTGGATTGAGAGAATAGCAACCAGAAGCAATATAGCATAGTAGTCAGGAGATTACAAGTGTAGGGAGTTTTTACTAGACAAGTAGCTGTGATCAACCTTTCATCTCAATCCAAGACAATTAGTATGAGCACAGCCTATGGGTAAATGATTATAGCACTAAGTGAAAGTACACACCTGCCATTATCAAATATAGTGGTCAGCAGTGTCAGCCCTGATGCAGTTTGCACAGAAATTCACAAATAGCATAGAACTAAATCTGTAAGATCTGGTAGAGTACTGCACAGCTTGATGAATCCTAGTCAGATCAAGGACAAGGCCATGCAGCCAATCACAATTTAAAAAGCAGGCTCGAGAGCAACTGTTCAGTCAAAAACCTTGATTCTAACTGGCATGTTATTTATCATTCTTAGAGGTAATCTCAAAACATTGATGTGTTTGCTGGCATCTATTTTTGTTTAAAGAAAGACTGTTTGGCTGAATATAGTGTGTCCAGTAACTGAGACTTTGGTGCCAGGTTGGTCTGACTGGTGACAGGATGTACAGTTAAAGCAGGCAAAAAGTGCTGGCACTGGAGAGGTATTAGTAGTAAAAATGTGTGTGTGTGTGCGTGTGTGCATGTGTGCGTGTGTGCGTGTGTGCGTGTGTGTGTGTGTGTGTGTGTGTGTGTGTGTGTGTGTGTGTCTGAAAAACACTTTTGTGTAACTACAAATTACTATTGGCAAGGCTATAATGAAAGACACTAGGCTCAGAATGAAAAGGGGGAAATAGGAGCCAGTGATTATAACTCTCCATTCTGTAACTGTACAGTGTAAAGTTCATTTGGGTGTCATTGGTCTTGGTCATAATCTGAAGTAGCAGTGCACATTTGCCATATGATATAAATGTCAGTCTCCCCTCATGTATTATTTGGTGGTCAGCAGTATGTACCATGAGACCATACCCCTCTCCATGACACATTATATAGTGGCATCTATGGGATTCAAATCCCATAACCCTGCTTGTCATACATTATTTGGTGGCATTGGTTATAACTACAAGCCTATATCCTCATTAATTTGCACCAGTGATATGGATTTAAGGTCTATACCGCTGTGCCTGACATTCCCTACTATAGTATATCATTATCACTCCCTGGAAAAGATTAGATGGATGACTTTTTTAACTGAGTCCTTGAACTATACACTGATACATCTAGATATGGTCTCTGACTTTGGGCATCACTCTGTCCAGTTTTTACTTTACTAAATTTCTGAAATCTCTTTTCCATTCATCAGCTTCAGTAAGTCGTACAATACCTGTTGAAAGACTAAGCCTGATTTCATCACCCCTCTGGCTATTTAGTATTTGCTGTTTGAGCAGATTTCACTGAGACAAGTCTTCAGTGCAGAGCTATATACTGAACATAGTCAAGTTGTAAGAAAAAACAAATTGCACAGTTCTATCAGATGTTCCTAATAACAATCAGATAAATAGCATTCACAAATCAAACTATATTAATTGCATTAATTACAAGTGTGTTAATTACATCTGAGTGGTAGCTTTCAACTACATAGTTTCATAGTTTCATAGTATAGTACTGGGCTATCTGCTCTAGGGCATTTGTAAGCCTAGCCATAGTGATGTGGCTTTTGCCACCCCATGAAGTGGTACAAAAATGTACAGAATAAAATTAGAATACTGTGCCTCTGTCTAGTAGTAACACAATGAAGGTCCCCTTATATAATAGAATTAGTTTACTGTGCCCCTGTCTAGCAGTGACACAGATGTGACCCCTGGGGTAAACTTACGATCTCCCATCCACTCATCAAGATTTCTCTTGAAGAGAGTCAGTGAGGGGCTCTGCCTAATACGAACTGGGATCCTGTTCCAAAGCATGGGAAGCCTCTGGGTTATGAATCTATCCCTCCAGCATGTCCTATTCATACTTGTGCCGAGGTTTAAGTCTTTAGCTCTCGTCGTCCTGATGGATTTGGATCTTTTGAGGTGGAGCATGTCCATCAGATCCTGATTGGACATGGCCTTGTACGTCAGGCAGAGATCACCTCTGAGCAGGCGGTATGCTACTGAATAGAGCTGAAGTTTCTTTAGTCTGGAAGAATAAGACATATGTTGAAGACCCTTGATCCTCTTGGTGAGGTACTTTTGTGGTCTCTCCAGCTGTTGCAAATGCCGGGTGAGGTACATACCAAATGGGGCATTGTACTCAATCATGGGTCTGATGAGGGAGGAGTATAGGGGTACAATGACATCCCTGGATCTGGATATGAATCCCTTCATGATGAGGTGTGCAAGGTAGAATGTTTTTCTAACCACTTTGGCAACGTGGGTGTCAAAGGAGAGGTCGCTGTTGACTTGGGTCCCTACGTCTCTGATTACTTTTTCCATACTCAGTGGGTTGCTGTCTATGTGATAATTTGTGGGTACTTTGTTTTTCCCAAAGGGGATGACTATACATTTTTTGGCATTTAGTTTAAGGCCATGACTCTGGCACCAGTTGTCCATTTCTGTGAGGCCTTTTTGTAGGATGTATGTGTCCGCTGGTGTATCGACTATGGCGCCTAGTTTGCAGTCATCTGCAAACTTTGTCAGCCACAACCCTCCCATGTTTGCTTTAACATCTGAGAAATAAATGCCGAACAAGAGGGGTCCCAGGACAGATCCCTGTGGGACACCACTTGTGACTGGCTTTGAGTCTGACATTGCTCCAGCGATTTTAACTTTATGGGTTCTGTCCTTTAGCCAGTTTGCAACCCATCTGGTGACATAAGGGTTTACGTTTAAGCTGTTGAGCTTATCTATGATGCCTGAGTGGGGTATTGTGTCGAAGGCCTTAGCCAAGTCCAGGTAGGCTGTATGGACTGCTTTGCCCTCATTAATGGCTCTAGTGACTGTTTCGAAAAAGTCAACCAGGTTCAAAAGGCAGGATCTGCCCTTTACAAAGCCGAACTGGGTGGGGTCAAGTGTCTGTAGGTCCCCTATGTCTCTGTTTATGAGTTCCATAATGATTCTTTCCATAGCTTTGCAGACCAGGCTGATTAAGCTTATGGGGCGGTAGTTTCCAGGGTCTGTAGAGGTACCCCCTTTGTGGAGTGGGACCACTGTTGCTGTACGCCACTGTTCAGGTACATATCCTGAAGTAAGGCTAAGGTTAAATAGCATTTTTATGTGTGGGTTTAGCTCCTCTTGGAGTTCACGTAACACGCAACCCGGGATACCTTCAGGTCCCATTGATGTTGTGTTTTTAGCTTTGTTTATGGCGGTTCTCACTTGGACATCTGAGATGACAGGGAGATTACATTCAGCTGGGATAAGTATTTCTTCTTTTGGGGGTCAGGGAGGGGAGAAATTTGCACTGAACCTGTCAGCCAGAATGTTGGCAATATCTGTGGGTTCAGTGTATTTTTTGTTGTTGTGAACTAACTGTGAGCATATCTGAGGGTTTCCGCCCAGGTTTCTAACATAGCTGAAGAAGGCTTTGTGGTTATCTTTAGTGTCCTTAGCGATTTTTCTCTCAAAGTTGGCCTTGGATGTTTTTATGAGAGAACGTAGTTTTCTGCTAATGTTGATCAGAGATGTCTTCCCTTCATGGGATTTTGCTCTGACGTGCAGTAGCTTCCTACTTTTGTTATACAATTTGTTAATGGCTGAGGTCCACCAGACAGGATGCTTGCCTTTGGTGGAGAGTGACTTGGATTTATTTGGGATTGCATGATCCATGCATTCTTGGAGATGTCCATAGAAAGCATTTGTGAAGGATTCGGCATTGTGGGATGTGGTATCCACTGGCACAGTGGGCTTAAAGGATACCATCTCAGTCTTAAGAAGAGTGAAGTCTGCTTTTGAGAAGTTTTTCACTGTGGTCTTTTGTGCTGGGGGTGGAGGTGGGATATGTATATCCAGGGTGATTAGTTTGTGGTCAGATCTCACTAGTGAGGGTATACTTCCGGTGTGGAGCATTTTGTCCCCATGTTTGTGATGATCAGGTCTAGTATATTATCTCCCCTAGTGGGAGAGGTGACTAGTTGTTCCAATGCATTTGACTTTATGAATTCCAGGAACCTTTGGGCTAGGGTATTAGGGCTAGAATAATGTACCCAATCTATGTTTGGGTAGTTGAAGTCTCCCAGTATGATGGTATTTTGTGATACATTCATATCCTCCAATGTCTTCAGGAAGGCTGAGTGGGGTTCCTGAGATTGGGAGGGTGGTCTGTAACATGCTACCAGTTGTATAGCAGTTTTGCCTATGGTTAGTTGCACCTGTATGGTCTCTGATGCTTCATGTGTTGCTACTAACCTGGAGGTGTGGATGTCCTTGATGAATATGGACACTCCCCCTCCCTTTGTGGTTCGGCCTGGGTTTTGGGCCGAAAAGCATGATACGAGGTATAGCCAGGTAGCGCTGGGGTGCTCTCAGGAGCCTTGAACCAGGTTTCAGTTACTGCACAGACGTCGATGTTCTCCATGCTGAGGAGTGCATAGAGTGCCTGCATCTTGAGATTTAGACTTCTGGCGTTGAGCAGCATTACCCTTAGTTTTTTTCAAACTTTCTAACTTTCAAACATCCATATTATGTACACCTTTTACAATGACTAAAATTTCAAATTTCCTGCAAGTCACACACACACATTCAGAAAGACAGCAGAGAAAAAAAAACTGTTTTTGTCAAGGTGATCTGCAGTTTTCTCAATAGCTTAGCTTAACTAGATGTGCTTTCGAACTCTATTCTGAACCTTAGTGGTGAGTTAATGCCTCTGATGGGGAAAGGCAACCTGATATGCTGGCAGAAGGAGTACTTGGAGAAGGAATTGTTCTGAGGATCAAAGGTTGTAACTGACTTTACCAGCTGTGCAGATCTGTGAGATACGGGTGGTTAGATATGGTATATGACAGGAAAAAGCAAATAAGTGTTGAAAAGACACAGAAGCAGAGAGGCAGAGAGGGGAACAAAAGCTGCCAAAACAAGCACCATTAGATCCACGGGAATTTATAGCTGGATGTTAGAAAAGACTTTGACTTTGCTGGATAATTTCATTGTATTCAAAGTAACTGGAAGTGATTGGAAATATTCAAAGTGACTAGAAGTGCTTCACATAGCAGAAATCACATCATTAGTTACAACAAATGACTAGTTTTTGTGGATGATTTAAAATTGTCTAGTTTATCAGATAAGGATCTGAAAGTACAAATGGTTAAACCTTTCTCAGATGTTATGATAATGATATCTGGATCTTGATAAATGTGCAAAAGCAACATTTATAAAAGGGAAGCTGCAACACCAAGAAATAATAGCATGGGACAGGAATGTGATATAAAGGAACTTGAACAGGAGGGAATGTAAAAATATTTGGGATTAGATGAAGGCCTGTTAATAAAACATCAAAAAACAAGAATAATTCTTAGCAAGGAATACTTCAGAAGACTAAACCTAATATTGGAAATAGCCTTAACATCTAGGAATAAAATCCACACTATAAATCTTTCTTCTGTTCCTGTTCTAATTTACAGCTTTATTGTGATTGGTTGGTTCCAAACAGCAACAAACCAATTACACAAGAAAACAACAAAAAAATGTTTAACGCTTTCAAATGATATTTGCATACCAAGATTATATATACCTCAGTCAGAAAGAGGTATAGCTCTCCTCAAAATTGACTACATGTATAGGTTTGCAGTTGTGGAACTGCATACATATTTGCTGACCTCATCAGATCACAACATAGTGAAAGTTCTAAAGCTTGAAGAGAAGAAGTCTTAAAATAGCATCTTTGCTTAATCTGGCAAAAGCATTTCAGAAGAGAGTGGGAATGGAACTCAAATCAGAAGTAGATGGGAATCAAACAGCAACTGAAAGTCCTAAAACACAAAAGAAAGAAAACAAAGAAAACGATAAGGAGAAAAGGAAAGAAACTTGGAAAGTCTAAAAATATAGTGTCAAATTTAGCAGATTCATAGAACAACTGCTTGTTGACCAAGATCTAATGCAGAAATGTCTAAGGCTAATAATGGTGGACCAGAACAGTGGGCTACATATACAATGGTTTACACATTCAAAAGTAGGAGAAACTGACAATTTCAGTTTCTGTAAAACGGTGTGATATAATCATGGCTGAAGGTCTGTATACTTAAAGGCATGATAATGTGGCAAGACCATTGCACTGGGGATTGTGTTAATATTGCAATACTAAAGTAGCTGAAAACCATTAGAAACATGAACCACAAAGCATTAGTGACAGTTAGAAAGTTCAGATCACGAGGGATCACCCACTACCTAAAGATGAAAAATATAGAGGCAAGAAAACCAGATGTAGTAGACCAAGAAAAAAGACAATCATTGAACTTGCAACACCAACAATTATATTGTCTTCCATACCAAGAAACAAAAAATGATAAAATACCAGGTTTTGAAAGCAATGTGGAAGAAAGAGGCATAGACAGTTCCAATCGTAGTCGGAGTAACTGGACTAATAACAAATGTATAATTATTCATAAATATGCTCCCATTACTTTCAACCCAATATGAATTGCAGAACGAGGTAATTCTAGGCACATTCTGAGTGCTGAGGATAGCACTCTTTGCAAATATCAAACACTAAAGTCTAAACGTACCTTGACGTAGGAATGGAGCCCATTCCCATCACAGTATTGAAAACCAAAAGCACTTGGAGGAATTTAAAAAATAGGCAGAGAGGATTACTTGTTATCAAAACATGTATAGTAAACTCTCAGTTAACTAGCACCCATGGGGTTTGGTAGATGCCGGATAACTGTAGTTTCTGGTTGCTTGAGAGTTACTATTAAAAATAGGCCTGACTAATACAGTACCCTATACTATCTGTTTGGTTTGACTTGTTCTCAAGATGGGGAGAGAAGGAATTTATTCCTGTATTTCTTTTTAAAACTCTAAAACTCTAAAAACGTAAGGTATGTTTCTGCAGGGAGGGAAACAGAAAGTGCAACACATGAAAATTGCACTGTATTTCTTCAATTTTGTTTTGCCAGCGGTTGTGAGTACTGGAAGCTTGAGTTCCAGCTAAATGAGAGTTTACTGTACTTACAGACAATGATATTTAGTTCAGTGGCATTAGCTGTAATAATACAGGAACCTTCAATTTATAATCTATGACCACTAGAGAGCATAAGGATTTCCTGATTAAACTCCAGGGTGCAAAACTTAATGAAAATACCATTCATATAGGCATTTTATTTATCCAAATATGACTAAGTAAATTACTCAATATCAGATAAATGTGCCTTAATATTAATTGACTGTGTTGATCAAAATAGCTTCTAATAAGCAGTATGAAATCTAATTAGAAATGGTACTTGTTCTAGATATAATACTAACAAACCTATGATCTTTCTATTCTCTGTCCGTAATGGCCTCTGTAATTAGCACAGATCACAATACTATCAGCTTTAAAATAAAATAAATGTCAAACTCGTTTATGAATTGATCATCCTTCTTAGGCTTTAACAGTGGAAATTATGATGCAATAAAAGGAATACATAAAGGAAAACTCCATCTTATAACTAAAATAATCTATTGTTTCACTATATCATTATTTTCTGAGCTAACTTAATGGGATCACTACTAAATCCTGAATACTTACATTACAGAAGACTGGAATCTTGAGACCAGATAACCGAAAGACCAGAAGACCAGAAGCACGAATTTGAAAATAACGAAGTACGGAGATGTCAGGAGGTTAGGTAAGTATCTATGTTTGGTTGTGTTGGTTAGGGGATTTAGTGTGTGTTGTGACTGTGATGTGTGTGTGTGTGTGTGTGTGTGTGTGTGTGTGTGTGTGTGTGTGTGTGTGTGTGTGTGTGTGCGCGTGCGGGGACTGTAGGTGTGTGGTGGTGTTTTTGTGTGTTTGTCTGTATAGTGTGACCTTGGAGTTAGAATATTTAAGTAGGGGGGGTGTGGGTGGGGCACAGCCCCCCACATGGGGGGTGCAGGGGGGTTTGCCCCCCATGCCTTTCTGTAGTGTAGGTTTGTGTGTTTGTGTTTTGGGTGACTGTGTGTGTATGTGTATGTGTGTGGTGTATGTTTAGTGTAGTGTTCGGCATTTCTAATTTCTTGCTTCTGGTCTTCCAGTCTTCTCGTCTTTCAGTTATCTGGTCTCGAGATTCTGGTCTTTGGTAATGTAAGTATTCAGGATTTAGTAGTGATCCCAGCTTAACACCTCAAAATCACCCTGACTGCTTCTTATCGAATTTTAATATGTTTTCTGCAAAATGACTGCCAGTGGGGCTTGATATATTGTGGTAGTGTTTTATTTTCAAGTGTTTCTCTTTCCCATAATCCATTTTAAGTCTGCTTCATATGAGACATGCCAGACATAAGAAAATAGTGTTGTATTCTGCCATTGACATATAATAGAATTGGTGTCAGTCACTGTTATCTTATATACCATCTGTAACATAACTGCTCCTTTTATTTGTTGAATGGGCCTCGTGCGTGTCTCAGGGCTTGTTTTACAGTACACTAATTCCCGTTTGTATTATACTAACTTTCCTTTAATTTCTTTATAAATGGGCTAAAATTTCTCTAACTGTTAAACCATTGTCATATAACTTGTATCTTTTCTTAACCAATATTTTCATATTATGTCTAATTTGGTACAGTTATTTAAACTGTATTTATCTTTTTTGTATTATTTTCAAAGACTGTAAAATTATTATTATTAAAATGTTTTGTAATAGTTTGGAGCTTGTCTCCCTTGGTCTCCACTGAAAATGGGGTCCAACCCAGTTGGACTTTCCTGGTCATCAAATGTCAATAAGTAAATAAATAAATAAATAAATATGCAGCTGCAGTCAAAAAGTAACTAAGCTGCAGGCCTTTGTTCAAAGTATCTTTTTGTAGTCCAAGATAAATTGACCTCCCCCCCCCCCCATTTCCCTCAGGTATCAAAACTGTCACTGCTCTAAGGGATCTGTCTAATTGACAGTTGCTACTGAAAAGGAAAGGAAGGATTTGAAAATAATTCTGTTCTCCAGTGCCAATAGTGCAAAGATTTTTATTTGCATTCATTCATTCAATTATTTATATAGACAGATAAAATACTTCCAATTTCCCTTTCATAATGTTTTAATGAAAGATACATAGCATGTGTAAGCTAAAGTAAATTCAGATGTGTATCATGCTTGCCATCAATTGAAACATTTCTTTTGCTGACTAGAAAATGCTCATACACTCCACTTGTGTAAGAACTGACTCAAAGTCAGTGGAACATGTCTCCTCCCAAGGATCCGTGCACCAGATATGCATCCTCCTCTGGAAGGATGTCACAAGAAAGCATAAAATACCTTCTTACAAACAGCATCAGTGCATCTAGTTGATACGGTCATCACCTGCCTCACTTCCTGCACAGAAGTCCTTATCTGGGCAACTTTGTCCTATTGTGGTGGGAAGGCATGATAATGTTAAATGTGCTGAGACTTTACAAGAAGTACAAGAAACATATTTTCTGAGTTTTCTGTAAATGTCACAGACATCTTTGACACTACATTTAAGTCATCTTAAAATGTAAAGTAGTATAAACAAACATTTAAAGTTTAAAACTTAGCATTTCAATACTGTGATGCTGCTTATGTAAATTTGTCAGAGGTGACAACTGCCTTTGAACCACTGACTGCTCTAATTGCTCTGTTTTGCTATGAAAGGCATGGCTACATTGGAAGCATCTGTGAATCACTGTAAATTCTCTTCCTCTCTGCAGTAAAGACAATGGAAAACAGTTTCACACACCTGTCTGCCTTTTTTACAGCAGGTGCTGAGCTCCTGACATCACCAGGACTAATTACCATTATAAGATTGTCAGACGTACATGACAGGGTGAACTACAGATTTCTCTGTGTCTGTGGTATGTAATTCTGCAGAGGCAATTTTTTCTGCAAATTATATGAGAGTGCAAACTTAAAAAAAGTGGGTGATGATTCCCTTCCTTTGATTCCAAGGCAATGAAGTGAAAGTTTCATAACGTACAAGCAGGTTTCTGGTGCCTACACAATGCTGGAACCATACTGTAGAAAGAAAACCAACCTAAGGGTTGCGTTAAACTGTATGAGAAGGTGGAGTTTTCCTTTAGGAAAACAGAGTTGGATGCTATCCACGATGACCCAACCATGTCTTCTCAGAAAAATGTCAGTGTGCTCTATGATATTATTAATTATTGAGTTAAGCCATACCCAAATAAGTCTAGTTTGAACACTGTCAATGAGTTCAGTTATATTATTAACTTTTAGGGACTACCATGCATTAACCCTTTGTTTATATTTACGGACATTAATCAAATTAATTTTATAGTCTTGAACTTCACATTTTATTTCCATGAAAATAGAACTATTTTGCCTTGGTTAGTGGGGCAATATTTTGCATTCAGTTCTTCTGATGCAACACCCATTGCATACAACTATTATATTCTTAATTTAATTTATTTATTTGTTAATTGCAAATTAAACGCGTCCTTTATGGACCCTTTTATGCTATAACCTGTGTTGAAATGGGAATGTAAATACAATCTGTAGGGTCTATATTAATTCACTGATGCTGTAGAAAACTGTAAATGAGTTCAAAATGAGTTTGTTTGCACGAGGACATGCCCCTCTTCATCCCCCCACACTCCTGCTACTTTAAATATATGAACTCCAAAACTGTACAACATTAGGGAAAAGGACAGACTTCCTTATCCACTGTCAGCCAATCTCTGGAAAAACAGTACATATCCATTCATTTAAACTGATAAAGTTCAACTGCAGCAAGAGAAGAAACAGACTTTGATATAATGCGGAAATATAGATAGATAGATAGATAGATAGATAGATAGATAGATAGATAGATAGATAGATAGATAGATAGATAGATAGATAGATAGATAATTCAGAGTAGTAGACAAAGCTTTTTTTTTTTATGGAATCCAGGGTTCCAACCAAAAAAAGCATGCAGATTTCAAACTGCAGTCACCATAGATCAGGAGTGAACCCAGAAGCTGTAGGACAAAAACCTTAACTGCTAAATTGGTGTGCTGCCCATATGATATATTCTACTTATTCTCAGAGATGTCATCCATGTCAAATGGGTTCTTAATCTGCAAAAATGAATCTGTTATCCTTACCCTTAGGTTCATAGGTAGGTACTAGGCTATCTGCCCGAGGGCATTTATAAGCCTAGCCAGAGTGTGTCGGCTATCGCCACCCCGTTGACTAATTAACTGATCCTCTGTCAAGCAGAGCCAATGAAGTGATCCCAGGGGTGTATTTTCTGTTATCCATCCACTCTCCAAGGTTTCTCTTGAAGAGTGTTAGTGAGGGGCTCTGCCTAATGTAGTTTGGAATTTTGTTCCAAAGCATGGGGAGTCTCTGTGACAGGAATCTATCCCTCCAGCATGTTTTATTTATTGTTGTGGCGAGGTTTAGCTCACTAGAGCATGTGGCTCGCAGTGACTTGGATTTTCTTAGGTGGAGCATGTCCATCAATTCTGAGTTGGATATGGCTTTGTAAGTCAGGCAGAGATCACCTCTGAGTAAACTATATGCCACTAAGTACAGCGGAGTTTTTTCAGTCGGGCTACATACGACATATGTTTGAGGCCAGTAATCCTCTTGGTGAGGTACTTTTGTGGTCTCTCCGGCTGTTGGAAGTGTCTTGTGAGGTACATCCCAAATGAGGCATTGTACTCTATGATGGGTCTGACGAGTAGAGGGGCACTATAACCTCTTTATTTCTAGATGTGAACCCTTTAGTAATTAGATGAGCCACATAGAAGGATTTCCTAACTACTTTGGCAATATGATTGCCAAAGGAGAGATTACTATCTACCTGGGTCCCCAGATCTCTTATTACCTCTTTTGTATTAAGGGGGCTGCCACCTATGTGGTAATGTGTGGGTGTTTTGTTTTCCCAAACAGAATGACTATGCATTTTTTGGCATTTAGCTTGAGGCCATGACTTTGACACCAGGTGTCCATCTCAGTAAGGCCCTTTTGGAGGATGTCTGTGTCAGACAGAGAGTCAGTTATGGCCCCCAGTTTGCAGTCATCAGTGAATTTGGTTAGCCATAGTCCTCCTGTGTTTGCCTGTACTTCTGAGAAGTATATGCTGAACAGTAGGGGTCCCAGGACTGAACCTTGTGGGACACCACTTGTGAATGGTTTAGAGTCAGACCTGGAGTCCACTATTCTTACTGTGTGAGTTCTGTCTGTAAGCCAGTTGGCAACCCATCTCGTGACGTAGGGGTTTATGTTCAGGCTGGTGAGTTTTTCTGCAATACCTGAGTGGGGAATGGTGTCGAAAGCCTTGGTGAGGTCAAGGTAGGCTGTGTGAACAACCTTTCCCTCGTCTATGGCCTTGGTGACTGTCTCAAAGAAGTCAACCATGTTTAGTAGGCATGATCTGCCCCTAACAAAGCCTAACTGGGTCAGGTCAAGTGTTTGGAGGTTCCCAATGTTTTTGTTAATGAGTTCTATGATGATGTGCTCCATAGCCTTACAGACCAGGCTAGTCAGGCTTATGGGTGCGATAGTTACCAGGGTCAGTTGTGGCCCCTCCCTTGTGGAGTGGAATAACCGTTGCTGTGCGCCATTCTATGGGCATGTAGCCTGTGGAGAGGCTGAGGCTGAACAGCGTGTTTAGGTGGGGGGTTAGTTCATTCTGTAGTTCATGCAGGATGCAGCCTGGGACACCATCTGGCTCCACTGACACTGTGTTTTTGGCTTTTGAAAGGGGTATTTTCACCTGTGCGTCTGTGATTTCCGGGACACTACACTTTTCTGGTATTGTTGTGAGCCCTTTTGGGGGTGAGAGGGGGTTGAAATTTGCATTGAATCTATCTGCCAGGATGTTGGCAATATCAGTAGGTTCAGTATATTTTGTGCTATTTTGCACTAGTTCAGTGCATATCTGTGAGTTGCCACTTAGATTCTTAACATAGCTAAAGAAGGCTTTGTGGTTATCTTTTGAATCCTTGACTATTTTTCTTTCAAAGTTAGCCTTGGATGATTTTATGAGGGACCTTAGTTTCTTACTGATACTGATCAGGGATGTCTTTCCTTCTTGGGATTTGCTTTTTTTTCTGAACTAGTTTCCTCCTTCTATTGTATAGCCTGTTTATGGCAAGGGTCCACCAGACTGGTTTCCTTCTCTTAGAGGAGTGTGTCTTGATGTTGCTAGGGATGGCATGATCCATGCATCCTTGTAGGTGCTCATAGAGTGCATTTGTAAAGGTTTCTGCATCTTGGGCAGTGTTATCCTTTAGCAGGGGGGCTGTGAAACTTACTGCCTCTGTCTTAAGTAAGGTGAAGTTTGCTTTAGAAAAGTTTTTTACTGTGGTTTCCTTAGTTGGGGGTGGTTGTGGGGTGTGGACATCCAGAGTGATTAGTTTATGGTCTGATCAAACCAGTGATGGGTTGACCTCTGGTGTGGAACACCTGTTGCCCATGTTTGTAATGACCAGGTCCAATATGTTTTCACCTCTGGTAGGGGAGTTTACCAGCTGATCCAAGGCAGTTGATGAAGTCCAGGAAGCATTGGGCCTGGGAGTTTGTATTCAAGTAGTTTTCCCAGTTAATGGTAGGGTAATTGAAATCGCCCAATATCAGGGTGTTCATTAGGACCGTCATGTTTTCCAGTGTCTCCAGAAAGGTGGAGTGGTGGTCCTGGGTCATGGAGGGTGATCTGTAGCAGGCCACAGTTTGCATTGCAGATTTGCTCGATGTTAGTTGCACATGGATGATCTCAGAGGTATCATGCTGCACCACTAACCTGGAGGTGTAGGTATCCTTGATGAATATGGATACACCCCCCTCCTTTTGTGTTTCAGTCCATGTTCTGTGACCAAAATGTGTGGTACGAGTTGTAGCCTGGTAGTGCTGGGGTGCTCTCTCGAGGCTTGAACCAGGTTTAAGTTACTGCACTGATGTCAACATTCTCCGTACTGAGGAGTGCTTCGAGCACGTGCATTTTGAGATTTAAACTCCTGGCGTTGAGTAGCATAACCCTCAGTTTTTTGTTAATTGTGCTGTTTATGGAGGTGGGTTTGACTTTTGAGACTTGCCTAAAAAAAGGCACTATGGGGGCAGCAAGAGCCTTGGCCAGTATTTGAAAGCCTTGGGGTGACAAGTACAAGCCATCTCTTATGAAGCAACACGGTTTGTCGAGCATGTCGTCCCAGGCTGACAGATACTGGATCCCCTTTGAATGACACCAGAAGCTTAGCCAATTGTTGAAATGTATCATTTTCTCTTTATACTGAGGTATCATTCTTGGTGAGGGCAGGATGCTACCCAGGGTCAGGGTCATACCAGCCTGGGCTACATGATCAGAGAGCTCTTCCATGTTTCTTTTCATGTAGTCCAGGGAGGTACATCTCAGGTCATTCACACCAACATGAACAATGATAGAGTCATATTTATACTTGTTCTGGAGTGACTTGAGTGCTTGTGTTATGCGGCAGATTCTGGCTCTCGACAGGCAGCTAACAGTAACCTTCTGCTTGTCCAGCCTAGTGAGTGGGATGTCAGTGTGCCTGACTATAGAGTCACCTGTTACTAGTGTGTTAGGTATGTTATTTCACCTTAAGGGCTGTGATTGTGCAGCGCACTGATTTTGTGTTTTATGTGTTGTCTGGTTTGTGACAGGAAGTGCAGGTTGTTTGGGTGTCTGCTTTGGCGGTCTCTGATGCTTTTGCAGGTTTTTATTTAGAGCCTCCAACTATGATTTTGTGTATTTATGTGTATTTTTTGCCAGTGCTGGTTTAGTAGATCTATGTGTGGCTGGAGGTGTGGTGCAAGTGTTAACCTTCTCCTCTTGACTGTCTGTTCCAGTCTTGGGTGGAGACAGCTTAGCCTCCACTTTGGCTGAATAATTGCATCTCTCGCATATGTTAGTGTTTTGTGGTAGGAGGAGAGGGTTGTCTGTGTACATGAGGCAGTTGTAACATTGCCTCAGGAAACCCAGATTCACCAGCTGGACTGGAGAGTACACCTGAAATTGCCCTTTGGTCATGCTTGAATAGTAGGGTAAGCTGCTTAGTCACTTGGTTGGTGAAGGGTGAATAAAGAGCCTTGCACTGCTGGGCAATCAAGTGTCATGGTATATTAGTGCTTGCTATTAGGTCTGAGCAAGTGCTGGGCTGTAGGATGCTTTTTGAGTGTTTAGGTTGAGAGTTAGACTAGTTTCAAGGGAAAAACTGAAGACAAGACTTAGTGGAGCTGGGAATAATTTATCCCTAGCTAACCGGCGCTGCCCAGCGGGCAAAACCGTGCAAACATGGTTTTTATAGCAGGGAAATTAAAGTGATAGAAATTAGCCCAAAATGGCCAATAAACTACTGGAACAGCCCAAAGCTCCCCTCTTTCACAGGTGAACAGAAAAACTTCCTTCTATTCAAGTAAGGTATGGGCAACTCAGAAACTTGTAACACAGCCCTGACTTCAGCACTAGCCTGAAAACTGGACTCTACTACCTTAGAAAGGTGGGATCCATTTTGTTAATAGGATGTTCTACTCATGAGTGATTACCTAGAATTTTTGAGATCCTCAACAGATTTAATAAAATGAAAGAGAAATCAGGTTCCCAAATAAACATGAGTGTACTGCACTTCTTTATAAGACTGTTTTACTTATTTTCCAGCTTATAAGGATTTTTTTTCGATCTCTTATAAGATGAATTCACTTGCACATATTCAGAAAATGCCACAAATCTTACAAACTATCTTCAGGAAATTTACATCAGTCATGCATTTCACATCTTGTGTCTTTCAATAAAATTTTAATAAGGATCAAAAGAAGCTTAGGTTACAAGGGTAATAGTAATAATAATACGGTTAATAGTGAGAAATAAGAAGTGTGGCTTGAAAAAAAACATAGTACAGTTAGAAAAATGCTTTAATTCATATGATAAGCTGCTGCACTGAACCACTGGGTGCATGCCCATGCACTTTGAACAAGCATGGGAGAATCTACATGTTGTTCAAGAACATCTCCCGGCATCCGACACCCCCTTCTCCTACCTTACTTCCTTTGCCCACTCCAAAGCTGTCCATCATAGTAGATAGCTATATATCAGGGTGTCTTACTTTCTAATGCATAGACTTTTTGACTGCTTTCCTCTTACAAAATATCTGATCATACCACAAACATGCATTCCCAGCCCATATCCTTTGCATCTCCTGTATCGTCAGGAAATAAGTCAATAGTGGAAGGGCCATAGCACTGTCCCTCTCTAACCATACCGCCATGTAATAAACAAATCCCAACTTACAATTATCCCACATTCTCTGCTACAATTTCCCCACTCACTTCTGACCAAGGGCATCCAAGGCTGCCAACAGGTCTTTCCCATTTGCCGTCTCAGCCTCCAGCAAGTGCTGGACACCCTCTGCATCAATCAGCTCAAATATGTCCATGTACTCTCCCTTACAAATTCTTTCCTTCACTATAAGTGGTATGTGAGGAGTTAAAAAGACTTCCGCACCCTCTTGTCCTAATGCCTGCATAGATAACCAATCTCCCAGTTGTGTCCCAAAGTCTGATTCTACCTCATCCAGACAAGTAGCAGTGCCCTCCTCTAGTGTCGAAAAGCTATCACCAAAGGCTGGACTATCCCCACCACAAAACTGCTATCTAATGCCATAATCCTGTCCCACTAAGGTCTGCAGCCCCCAGGGCCTCCACTCTGCTCCACAAAATACGTAGATACCTTGCTCACCCTGTCACCTAATGTACAGCCCTCTCCCCTGTTACCCCTCTTCCCGCATCACCCCCAACAGGGACTGTAGAACCATACCTGGCGAAGCAGCAAGTGTTGATTCCAGCGGTGAACCCTCTGCTGTCACATCCTTGGTGGGCTGTACCCAGTGTGCTCTCTTGTCTCTGGCTGTCTGCTTACCCTTCGACATCTGGTGTCTCTTATGAGTGTTGGGGACCTGTGCCCCTGCCATTGCAGTGTCACCACTTGGCATCTCCTGGAAAAGGTCCTCCTCCTCAGCCACAATGTTTGCGCATCTGTTCCGCAAAGCCTGGACATCCATCATGATGGTCCTGGACACCGGAAATGAAATAAGAACAGTATAAGCAAATGGTTTGAAGAAGGGGAAAAAAAAAACTTGTCATTCTTATGAACCCACTACATCAACCCATGGCCTCCACCCTTATCGATAAGGGGGACTTGCACTGTTACTGCTGCTAGACCTCTTAAGCTCAGCCAGTTACAGCTTTCAAGAGCTATGTGCATGCCATGCAGGTCCGCTAATATTTGACTTCAACGAAATTTATCCACTAAACAATCTCCTTACCACTGCTTGAACTCCAGCTCCTGCTAGCTACAGCATAGCACTGAGGCCACATGAGCCACTCAGCCCTGACATGGGGTCAACCCTGATGTCATGCTTTAAGCAGGCACTGACAGAGATTTTTTCTTTTTATAAGCAAGACTCATATAATTTCTTCAGGCAGATAGCTAAATGCCAGATAGTTAAATGGCACTGCTTAATCCGGAGAATTGATCAAGTCCTGCACCTTGTGGTAAGCAGCTAAGACCTTAAAAAACAGTTGAAACAGCAAAACCGTTACATGCAGGGCCATTCCGCTCACACAAATCTCTGCCCACTCACTTGCAGCATGCCAATTAAGCATGCTGCATCACCATTCTTACCCCCCCCCTTCTTTTCTTTTGCTCTCCTCCTGCTTGTGAGTTCCCCAAGAGAAATGTTATATGCCACTCATCCCTCTCATTGTCTTAGCAGAATAAATCTGGACAAAACCAAATCATGGGAGACAAAGACTCAAAATTAGGAACAGTTTCTTTTTTTTTTTTAAATATTGCTTCTATAAACTTAAATCCTCCTTGTTTCTCCAAAAACCTAACATCTTACGATTAATGCACCCAAACGTTTGGCAAAATCTGAACATTCTGTGAAAACCTGAGCAATCTTAAAAAGAAAGACATTTACATATTACACAAAGTGTACAGCACTGTGACTCCAGTCCAGCCAACAAAAAGGCAAATCCCATTAAAGCACTCATAAGATCAAATCTGGAAACAATGAAACCCTACACACGGAATCATTTATTAAGCAAATTTTGAGTACATCCTACGTTGGCACACAGCCAAACTGAGGTAAACGCTAGAGCTTAAAGTCTGACAGTTAGACATTTAGGCTATGTGTAAAATGACAAGCTCTCATTTCACGGCTCAAATGACTGTACAATACTGCACTGATTGTTAAGCCTGTCCCTCATCAAATTCTAGTCCATAAATACTTGTAGATAGCCACACAATGACACTCAAACCCAAAACAGACTATGGCAATCTTCCCACCATTACAGAATTGGCAATTAAACATTTAACATTATAAGGAGTGCAGAGAAAATTACAAAACTCTTCCCGTATACCTGCTGTACTAAATTATTACACTGTATACCAAGTATTAAAAGGACGCACATAATCACCCTTGAAAATGTCTTGCACTAAATGGCAGACTGCAAAGGAATACCTCATATAGCAAATGGCTGACCTCTCCCTTCTCCCACTGGACTAACTGCTAAAAGGAAGTGACCCTCTAAAGAGTTGACCCTGGACTCATCTCTCGATGTGCTATTTATTTTCCAGTTTATTTTTTTTTCCTTCTTTTGTGCTGCTAACAGCAAGCTCACCACCAGTGCACATGCACACCAATGGCTGATACATGTGGGGCCTTGCTGCCCGTGAAGCCACCACCACCCAGTTGACAGTATCCAAGCAGTGAAGGCTGGCATCCCCTACTCCGGACAACTCACATACCAATCACGGACCCCCGGCAGCATTTGAAATCAACAAAACCATCTGAATTGTACCTACCTATAGATAAATATTCTGCATGAGAAACAACCCCATAAATAAACCATTAGCAAGAAGAGCATTAAACATCCTCTACAAAGAGAAGAGAATGGGGTTCCTATCACATAGTCGAAATTGTACAAGTTCGAACCCCATATGGTCGAGACCATAAGTTCGAACTTGTACAAGTTCGAGGATTTAAATGGAAATCTCCATAAAGGGAGGTTTCTGTTCATTTCAATGTGGTGCAATCTCTGAGTTGGCATATTTAAGTAGCGGGGGGGGGCACAGCCTTCCACATGGGAGGTGCAGGGGGGCTCACAACAGTTTATTTTGTTTTTACTTTTTTTTTTTTTTATCACTAGTCAAAGTTTTGTAACTTCGAATGGAATGGTTCGAACATTCCGTGTTCAAAGTTATAAAACTTCGACTATGTGATATAGACCCAAGAGAATGGCATAGTCACTCATAAAATCTTACTGCTTATTGACGAGTTCATTGGAGTCACATGCCTGTCGACATTAATGCTTATTGGTAGTTCAAAGTTGAATATAACCATATAGCCAAAGCAGATATCCAGGCACACAGGACACCTCACAACACAAGGTGATTAGCCTCTTGCCCTGAATCTGCCATCCCGTCATCCAGAGAGAAGAAAAAAAAAATACCCTACATATGCATCCATATATATAGTTACTCACCTCTCTCCTCTAGAAATCACCCATGGCCTACCTTATCATCAAGCACCTCAGGCTGTCTCGGATATGATCCTGCTATAACAAAACCATGCCAAAATGTGAATCCCAACAGGCAACTCCCCACCTCAAAATCATTAAAGACCCTCACCTTTCCATACCTCACTTTCTCCCTTCATCCTTCCACTAGTTAACCCTTTCTTGCCTACTCTCCCTATACAGCCTGCCTTGTCGACCTAACCTTTCTACCTCACCTTCCCCTAACCACGCAACTATACCCGCCCCTTCCCACTAAACATATCCCATGACAAATTTGTCTGTTCTAAACATCACTGACCCCAGTAGGATTCCATTAGTAAAGAAAATGTGCTGAGAAATATTTAAAACCAATTTCCGATGATACAATAATATTTCAAAATACATTCTAAAATATTACTGAACAACCCATGGAAAATAATACAAGCAAGTGAGAGACAAATCTACGTTATATAGTCTTGCAAAATGAGATGAATGTTTGCTTATTATGAGACATGCCAGATCCTGAGATCAGTTTATAAAAAGATTAATACACTAAAATATAGATAATTTTCAGAATAGGAGATCTAATACATGCAGAATATAATGAGATAGACATCTAGTTCTTGGGAAAAGAATAAAAATAAATGAATGTGTTCATGGGTTAGGTTTATAAGGACTTAATACAATCCATGCACTTTCAGACAGAGAAGTTTAATAACCTGTGTGAGAATATAAGAGTAAAAATGATCACATGGCATGTAAAATGAAGGAAACAGAAGGAATGTGGCATGCCATATTCTTTCTCTCTATTGTGATACATATTTGCAGAAAGAAAAAGAGAATTTTTTGTGCCTTTCGGTCACCACAGCGGAACTCCGGTCCGCTAATGATTGGTAGTGGATTTTTACGTACCGGGTTACAAGCCCTGACGCAGAACCTTCAACGAAGGCATGCCCCATTTATGTATGCCTCCACACAGAAGACACTCTAGCTGAGAATCGAACGGGACAATGTCTTGCTATGAGGCGACAATGCTACCGCAGCACCACCACCGTATGCTATGTAAAAGTAAGAGACCAGATGATAGTTGGATCCCAAGCTAAAATTTGTTTCCAGTTGTACAGTTACATGCTCATGTGTGACTTACAAAAAACAGTCCTGCTGGCTCATATTATATAGGTATTGGTAAACAAGCAGACACACAGATGGATAGCTAGATAGACAGACAGACAGACAGACAGACAGATATGTACTTTACTAGGCGACTTTATACCATAACAAGGTGGTCAAAATGTGATATCATTGGACAAATGAGACAGTTAAGAAATACAAACATACTATGTTTGAATGTGTGTGTGTGTGTGTGTGTGTGTGTGTGTGTGTGTGTGTGTGTGTGTGTGTGTGTGTGTGTGTGTGTGTGTGTGTGTGTGTGCACGCGTGTGCTTGTTTGCAGACTGGAAACTCATAATCACTATGATTATTATACTATTCAAGGGGAGACAGAACACTTTGCATGGGAGGTTTATGAGCCTTGCCCCTACAGATAATGATCAGTCAAAAGCCTTTTTAGTGTGTAGTTCTGATTCTTTGTCTCAAGTTTTATCATTAACAAAAAAAAATCCTAGTAAAACTGTATCCAGGCCATTCATGGTCAGTTTGTTCAAATCCCATTAAAACTGTTTCTTTATGGACCTTTTATGCTGTAACCTGTGCTGCAATGGCAATGGTAAATGCAATCTATAGGGTCTATATTAATTCACTGATGTCATGGAAAACTGTAAATCAGTTTATAAAATCAATTTAAACTGGTCCACCATCTGAAAGTGCTTGGATCGTATTACTTTTTCTTAACCTTTTCATTCTCACTCTCTGTCTTTCTCATTCAGTCAGCAGGTACTCTTTAAATATAATGCACATTTCATTTCCAATTTATTTGTTGTAACAACTACAAGAGCTGCGACCACTAAAACCCATCTGTCTCCCTTACAAAATACTTCTTAAAAACTTATACAAATACAATAAAATAATATAACTTGTTCTACATCTGTATATGAATACATTACCCTATAATTGTGTGCCTTGCTTTCTACATGTTGCTGAAAGATCATGTTTAAAGGCACAAAATATCCTTTTCGTTTCAAACAAAAAAAGTGTTTGCATGCATCTTTATGCTTGTGGACACTTTTCTGTGTGAAAAGAAAAGTGCATTTTGAAGCCTTTAATAAAATGTTAAATTTTAAATATCGCTACTCAACGTGGAAGACAAAATGTAGTAAAATGTGTTTATAACATTAATATTCATGGAGAGCACAGGACGGTTATGTCATTCTGGGTTCCAACTCTAATAATGGGGGATTAGCCAAGGTAGGTAATTGTAAATTAGTGATGTAATGGCCAAACTGTTAAATTAATACTTTGGCAGAAAGCTATATCACTAAAACAATCCTTCTGAATCTTCTGAAATCTTTCTCTTATATTCTGGACAACAAATACTTGAAATCTAATCATTTCTGATTCCCCATAAAGAAGGCATCTCACCAAAGCATGTATCTAGCTGTCTTCACTAGTATTATTGCATAGACATTGTTTTCCTGAAGCTCCCCTGCTCAGTCACTCCACTTATTGCCAACTGTTAAATACACTATGTTTAAAACTCTTTATTAAATCATGTATATAATCAATGCAATTCCATGCAATTTTTTTTTGAAAAACTTGTATTATTGTATTTCTTTAACTTTCCTTGAAAGACTTTAGCAACCTGTAAAACTAATATTTATTCACACTCACTTTCAATAACATCAAGTTCGTTATATTGTATTTAGAGTTTTCTGAACTAGATCAGATCTAGCCTATAAAACTACACAATCAGGCAAATGAAAAAGAATAGTACATATTACATCTCTGCATGTCACAATCAGAATGAAATATTCATAAGTGCCTACATTTTCCCAGCATGCCTTTTTTTTTTTTTTTTTTTTTTTGCTAGAAGAAAAGATTTGCCCACATGGTAATATTGTTAAGTAGTTGTACAGGAATGCACAGTGCTTGATGCAGCTGACAGACATGTTACACAGCATACAATAATAATTTACCCAAGTATTTGAATTGTTGAATAAGTAGACTGATACCTTCTTGAACAGCATTTATATTTTTCCAGTTAATGAATAGAAAATGCTACACAAAGCTCTTCATTCTGCAGTAATATAACTTCACAATGAATGATTCAGACTAAGAAATAGCTATCTTTATAATCCGTTTAGTGCTATCTTTGTTAAGCTGTTCAGGGAGAAAGACTGTAGCATAGTTACAAAATTTGATGGCAGTATATGAATAATTTTAATATCTATCATTGTTATATTTGCACCTATATCTCTAAATTAATTTAACAGGGCAGCCATGATGGTACAGCAGTTAGCATTGTCACCTCACAGCAAGAAGTTCACCAGTTCAATCCTCGGCTGGGGTGCCTTCTGTGCAGAGTCTGCATGTCCTCCCTGTGGCCGCGTGGGTTTCCTCTGGGTGCTCCAGTTTTCTCCCACATCCCAAAGACATGCTGTAGGTGGATTGGACACTCTAAATTGGCCCTAGGCGTGAGTTCATGCGTGTGTGTGTGTGCTTTCTGTGGAAGGTTGGGTACCAGGCTGACAACTCGACACCGTAAAACTCTTCTGCCAATCATGAGCAGACAGGTGATCTGCTGTGCTGACCCCTAACCTGGAAAAGAAGAAGATCTCTAAATTAATTTAACTGTTGTCATTTGTATTGCATGCTTGAGACTATGCAGTACAGTTAGTTATTAACTTTTTTCCCCTCAAGAATGTATAATATTCTGAATTATCTGTTTTTTTTTTTATGCTTATACATGGTTTCCTATAGTTTGTTTGTTTATTTATTTATTTATTTAAACTCCATAATGACTTGTCATTCCCATATTCTGTCTTTCTGTTATAGTTATTTGGCTACTAAGTTTATGTGATATTGGATTAGTCACTTAAATTGTTAGTCAAATTTTGTATAAAAAAAAACAATAGTAATACGACATGCATCTGTGCAAATGGCACAGGTAACATTGGTTGCAAATGTATGCTTATCGTGTGCCTTCGGGTTTGCTACCTTCCATGTGATCTTTTGGTATTTTATACTCATGAGCTTCATCCAACCATATGGAGAGATTTAGTAAAGGAAGAACTTGCAGCTGATGCTTTGTGAAAGAGTTAAAAAGGTCACTCTGATTGTTGTACAGCTAATTTGCCCTTTGAACATCTACAGCAGGGAGTCTGTAATGACAAAATCCAGAATAGAGGGTTTACCAGTCAAATTACAGCAACAAAAAGCAGCAGATTCTTACAACAGAAGAGGGCAAAAGCCTATGGCATACAATTAATGATAATACCAAATGGTAGTTGTTGTTCCCTTTTATGAAAACTGTTCAGTTTCAGGTCCATCAGAAATGAAATTGTAAAACAAAATTGTATTCTATTATGAAGAGGCTCACTTATGTATTGCTGATAAAAATGTTTCAAGACATGCTTAGTATCCTATATCATACAGAAGAGATGTTGCTTTTTATATAAAGATAAACAAAGGCATGGAAGCAAAACACTTTTCCATATATGGTGTAAACAGAAAGTATGCAGTTAAGCAGTTAACTGGCTAGAATGAAATACAAACAGGCAGACATATGTTTTCTTACATCCTTAAACAACATTTTAAGAAACTGTGCTAACATCTGTCAGCAAATAGTAAGGTTTGTATTAAACAAACTTTGCATGTCTTAGTGTCTTTATTTACTGCATTTTCTTAATTGCAGTGAGACAGACCCATTCTTTCCAGAACTCTGCATTACACGTATTTATAAATCTGTTCTCAAAGAAAGATAATACTTATATGAGGAAATAAATTTAAAATGATATCTACATTATATATTTGTAACAAAGACTGCGGTTTGGTATTTAATGTGTGACTTCACAGCAGCCAAGTAAATTGTAGGAGCCAGTCTAATCTATTTAATAGTCAGGTTAGTCATACAGGCCATAGTCTATACTGATGATGACATCAAAATGATCTCTGTAATAATCCTGCTTTCAATCATTGCTTCAATGAACTGGGTTAAGCTCTTATATGGAAACTAATTGCTACAAGCACTAATTTCAGACATGTTTTGTTTCCCATTGCAGGCACTGCTGGACATATAATGCACCCAATTAGCAGAATTCATAGGCCTGATTGTGCATTGTGGGCCCAGGGAGTGAGCAGTATAAACACTGTTGATTACTATGCCCAAGTAATGGCTGATTTTGTGACTGCTTAATAGGGCCATCTATTCTAAGTCAGGGAATGGCAAAGCTGTTGGTAAAATTAGGTAGGTCACTATTTGTGGTCCCAGAAACAGAGAAGGCATCATATGATGTTACTGCTAGATAAAGACATAATTACAGGCTATTTAAATGCATGTGTTTCCTCACTTAACACTGTTGGCTTAGACTAGATGCTGTTAACCATTCTGAAAGGACAATTGTTGTAGGAAGACAAAAAGTACCATTAAAGACCAAAAACTTTAAACATCTGTTTTAATTTAGCAAGAACAAACTGATAAAACCACATTTTACAAAGATTTATAATCTAATGTCGCACACACAATTGCTTCCAGTTTAATCTGTTTAGAAAAAAATATGCACAGGCTATTTTGAATTCTGGATTTAATTGACTTTTTCGTATGAAATGGTTTCCATTTAGATTTAAAGCATATAAAATCCAAAATTTTTAACTAAAGTCATTTGTTTTCATCTAGACTGAACTCATATTTCACAAAGGGGATATGCTGGTATATTAGCTTTTCTACTCAGGTTGTTGTTGTTGTTGTTGTTGTTGTTGTGTCTTTCGGCTTTTCCCGGTTAGGGGTCGCCACAGCAAAACTCCAGTCCGCTAATGATTGGTAGTTGATTTTTACATGCCGAGTTACCAGCCCTGACGCACAACCTTCAACGAAGGTACGCCCATTCACGCATGTCTCCACGCAGAAGACGCTCTATATAAAATAATTTTGTTTCTGCTCTAAATGAATGATTCTGAGGACACGTAATACAACACACAGCTCACAGCTGAAATACTGTAATGCAGGATAATAAATGCAATATTAACCCCCAAAATGGAATGTCAAATTAAACCAGAAGAAATTAACTATTTTCAATTTATTCAGCAACAACAGCTGAATAATTTTTTCTTTCGTTGTTTCTTTATTTTCAATTTATCTTTAAAATAATAGATATAAATATATTTACTGATATAGTGATGACAAAGAAAAGTTTATAAACTGTCTTGGCAGCAGCTAAACTAACTTTTCAGGCATGAGTATGATAAGTATATCAAACTATGATTGAGAACTAAGCAGTATCATATTGTTTCAAAGAAGAACATGCTATCAGTTATCAGAATGCACCGATAATGTAAAGGCTACAAAATAATGAAACGATTTACACACATCTGTGATAAAAGGCCATTACTAAAAAAGTAACCAGCTATGCTCGTTTCAATTCCATTATCAACACATTATATATTTTTACTCCATAAAAGCTAAGCAGATAAATCAATACTGGAGTTTATTTGCAACTGCTGAAACTGGTAAGTAGAGGACCTTGAGTTAAAATTCAATGCTATAGCCATCTTTACCAGTTTTGCATTAATATGAATAAAATAAAATAAAATAATAGTAATTAAAACAACACATAAGATCATTTTCTGTATGGTATACAAATGTACAATTCTTAAACATTTTATTCATGTTATTTATAAACCAATAATCTTAAATTTTTAGTATTTACAAGACAGCATCAAATATTCAAAAAAAACTTTTTAATATTAAAAATGTAAGCTAGCCTTTATATTTTTATATCTTAATGTATACGTTGATGTGATAAGCCAACTAGTCACAAGTACCTCTTTCCACAGGCAAGAAGGAAGCCACTGTCAAGGTAAATGATTTTCTCAGAGTCACACGATAGGCAAATAGAGACCATCAGAATCAAACCCAGGCCTGAAGGATGAAGCTCATTAGCAGCTCTTTGCACCAAACTGCCACAGTATGCAAATATTCTTTAAACAACATTTGTGTTGTCTGGGAATTACCCAATTATTTTCTCTCCCATGACTGAACCGTAAAAGGTAGTCTTGATTTTCAGAGGTCACTCAGAGGTTGTTCAAATCCATTCTGTAGTGTAGCTAACTTGGACACCTAACTGTTACTCTGCCTGGTTTTGGTACACCAACAGCATTTATCACCATGTTTTACTTCACCACCACATGTGACAAATACAGGTTCACAGGTTTATTCAAAGTATCCCTTTATGTGTCTCAGACACAACCAGCAAATTGCTTTCCTGACTTGCAAGAGATAACACACATAACAACAGCTACATAAATATCACAAGTTATGTGTGTTGCCTAATTAGTGGATGTGTGGATGTGTGCACGTGTGCGTGTGCCTGTGCGTGTGTATGTGTGTGTGTGTGTGTGTGTGTGTGTGTGTGTGTGTGTGTGTGTGTATGTGTGTGTATGTGAGACTCTGTGTGTGTGTGCGTGTGCATGCGTGTGTGTGCTAGTGTGTGTGTGTGTGTGTGCGTGTGTGTGTGTGTGTGTGTGTGTGTGTGTGTGTGTGTGTGTGTGTGTGTGTGTGTGTGTGTGTGTGTGTGTGTGTGTGTGTGTGTGTGTGTGTGTGTGTGTGTGTGTGTGTGTGTGTGTGTGTGTGTGTGACTGTGTATGTATGTGTGACTGTGACTATGGGTGTGCGTGCGTGTGTCTGTGTTCGTGCATGCATGTGTTTGACTGTGTGACTGTGCGTGTGTGTGTGTGTGTGTGTGTGTGTGTGTGTGTGTGTGTGTGTGTGTGTGTGTGTGTGTGTGTGCGTGTGTGTGTGTGTGTGTGTGTGTGTGTGTGTGTGTGTTGGCATGCATGAGTGCTTGTGTTTATGCAGTGAGCATCCTGCTATCAACTACCGCCATACCTATCTATGATTAGTTTCCCTCACTTATGTTACCAATATGTGCCAAAATAGGCTCTGACTCTCCTGTAGCCCTGAAGTGGATCAAGTGAGTAATCATAGAATGAATGAGTAAGTGAAAAAATATATTGCGATTATCTCACTCAAGTAATTTTCATTGCCAAGTGCATGGAGTTCATGTAGTTCGACTTAGACTGTACATTCCTTAAACACAAACAAATAGAAAATGGCATTCTCATTCATTTTTAGAGAAAACAGTACGTATGTATCCTGAGTACTTGCTGATAGGATTAAAAGCATGACTTGGTCTATACTCATAGAACTGCTCATTATATTTTTACTTTTTCTGCTGTCCGCAACAGTATGCTTGTTCCTGATGGAGTGTTGTAATATCACAAAGAATTAGTACAACAGAAGTGTAGCAGTTAGCCCAGAGCTCTAAAGCTCCAAACTGTTTATGAGTTGCTTCCTGTGCCTACAATACACGTTTTAATTCCTTCCCACCTTCATTTGCCTACTGTGTGATTCCGAACAAGTCACTTCACCAGAGAGTTCTCCTGGGTTGTTCCTGAGAAGGGACAATGGCATCCACTAATCAAAAACAGAGAAAAAAAACATGCAAATAAAGAGACCAATAAATAAATAAATAAAAAGATGAAGCAGATGACATTTAACAGAAAAAAATTATTTTCAGTGATGTCCATGGGAATCATATTTCGTGCTCTTTGCAAAATAATAAATAAACTCAGATGTGTAAGGAACTTCTAAAATACAGTCTTGGTTTTAGTTGCTGAAAAGGACTTGAATATAAAAGTAGGAAATGAAATATGTAATTCTGCCTAAGCACAGGTTACATATGGTATTGTATGCTTTAACAGCAGTATTATTCCTAATGTATGTTGCAAACAAGATTTATAAAATACAATTTCTGTTCAAATGAGAAGTCTGAGATACAATTTTTGTTTGGTGGCAGTGGGTGTCCTCCTTTCATGAGTACCTACAATGAGATTCAAGCCCTGTTTTAATTCTTATTGTTCACTTGCAAGGATAATTACAGTTACCTCAGGACACAACTTTCATCACACAAGAACAAAGTTTAAAGATGTTGCCTCAATACTGAAGCAAATAAATTGCTACAAAATGTAACACGTTGAAAGGAATCTATCAACAGAAGTGTATAACAATGGTACATTAGTGCTCACAGTGAGCTTATTTTAAAGACTTGTTTTATTTTAACAAGTATTTATGTTTATTGCATTCTTGTATGTACATGCACAGCAAAGTTACACAAACAGCAGTAACATCTTCCTTTGCATAAAGTGCATTCCATTTGGCATCAACTAGCACAGAAACTACAATGTTGTAAGCAACAAAGAAAGTGTTACTATATTTATTAATTGTTTAGTCTGCTTAAAGCGATGCAGGGACTCAAGCATCCTGTTCATGTTTTAATATACTAAATGATTAGTGATAATTAATATTATAAATTCTTTTTAGACATAACTTTAAAACAATTTTTTGGAGACTTGGGCCATACTCAGACTATATAGATTACATATTTTTAAATTCTTCTCTTGCTTCATTTCCCTATCTATATGTGGATTGCATTTATTTCAAGGAGGTCCCTGTATGACTATAACAAGGTGACTACTTGCTGCCCTCTTCTATCTGATTTAGGTAAACATTAACAGACATACCAACACACAATGATATGCATGACAGATGATACTGACATACAAGGACAGAACATAATGAAACAGCACTGCAGGGCAGAGCATACCAACACACACAATGGCATGCTTGACAGATTATACTAACATACAATGGCATTCAGAACAGAACATACTGAAACATGAATGCATGGCATAATATAGTAATAATGGCATGCAGGACAGAAAAGTGTAATGGCATGTTCCACTGACATCAGAGAGAAAGGAACTTGATGACTACTCATTAAATAATCATAGCCAGTTGGAGGTTGATAAAGGCCACTGCATAAATAATAAGGTTCCTATTGTACAAGTACTGTCCTTCATTAATCTCTAATTGGTCAGCATTATGTTAAATGATAATAATATTCACTTAACTTCTCAGGTGATGTGTTTTGCTAGGCATCATTTATATGCCGCAGTATTTGGGCATGCAGATGAAGTGGGATGTGGGTGAGGCACACTGGCTGTTTCACCTACTATGCCCTGACTTCCTCCAGTTAAATGTAGATTAGACACAAATGGTTATGGAAATAGCAGGAAGAGACCCTTACTGTTGTATATCACCAAAAGGTGCTAGCATTGCATGAATGCAGTAAGGTATGAAATAATACTATGTAAAAGTACATAATGAATAACAACAGGTAATCTACAGCACAAACACCCATAACAAAAGCAATGTACAATGAACATTTGGCTGGCTAAAGAGTGCAATTTGTGGAAATTGATATAAAAATAACATGTACACCAGTTCATACCAATGAGAAACAAAAATGTAAAGAACTGTGTTTATAAAATTGTTGCCAATATAAACTGGAATAAAAACAGATACAATTGGGGTTAACTCCATGTTTACAATAAAAGCAATACAGACTAAAATATTTTCTATTTTCAGAAAGCATCAGAAAGTTATTACCCAGTCTGAAAACGTTGTTAATGATTGTTTTTCATAAATACATAACAAAATTGCATTGATGCATTCAGTTAAAACCATTGTTCACATTAGAGCCTTTCAAAATATTCTTGGGGATTCAGAAAGAATGCCACTGCTGGCAGTAAGATCTGTAGTCAAAAGGGACTGTTTTTGCAATGTGAAAAATGTGATTCAGAGAAATGTTAGCTAATTTGCATAGGTTTGTAGTTTCATGGATACTTACTAGGTTATTGATTCATGAGTATTTTAGAATCCTAGTAATGCATTCCCATTGGTGTTCTACAAGTGCTCTAGTCCCAAGTGTTGCAAACTATTGTCTCAAATCCAGGGACTGAAGCATCTTGTAGCTCAGGTAGGCTGTCACTTGCCTTGCACTAAAACTCAAGTATGAGTTCAGTCAAGCAGTTACCGCAGCTTACCCAAACAAATTATTTGAGTTCAAGCAAGATAAGTGCAGCAGCCATGGTGAGAGGTTGGATGGCAGTGTAGATTAGGACAATGGTCAGGAAGGGGGGTTTAGGATTAGGGGGCTGGAGAAGGAATTTTAGGTTTAGGGATCAGAAAGGGATCCTTAGGGTTAGAGAGTGAAAAGGGAGTCTTGGGTTAGGGAGTGGGAAGGGGGTTTAGGCTTATACAGAGGGAAAAGAGTTTTAGGGTTAGGAAGTGAGAAGGGTGTTTTATGGTCAGAGTTAAGGTTCTGATAGAATTATATGGTTTTGTAGAATAGGGTGTTGGAAAGGCTAAGTAGTTATGGGAGATCATGTTACTGTGACTTAGAGCACTTATCTTTTTGAGCAAGTATGTAGCAAGTAAATAACATGGAAGAACTTCCAGAAGACCCCATTCTCATGAAGTTCTTAGCCCTTATATTTTAAGTATGGGTAACCCATAGATGAGCAGAACATTTACATGGTGCCCTTATCCATGAGGGCCAATGTTGCTAAACCAGCAGAGAGAGAGACAGAAGTTGTGGTTACCCATCCATTCTTCCAGATTATATTAAGATAGTGTAAGAGCAGTACTGTGCTTTATATGGATAGGAAGATGATTCCAAAGAAGTGGCATTCTTGATGAAATGTGTACTCCTCCAAAATGCTCCATTTATATTGCAAAATAGATTTATATCTCCTGCGTGGGTGTTTATGGCCCCATTTGACTTGTGAATATGCAGTTTGTCTGACAGGATAGGATCTGTTGAGGATCTGTATCCAAGGCAGTGATCAGTAGTAGGTATAACACTTAAAAGCAATGCAAGGTTCTGAGATGGATCTGCATCATTTTTATGGTTTAAGCCCTGGATTCTCTTGCTAAGAAAGTGATGTGGGCTTTCAAATTTTGTCAGATGTTTGAACAGGTACATAGTGAAAGGGGCATTATGCTCAGTGATCAGCCTGATGAGTGCAGAAAACAATGGATTGATAACATCATGGACTTGGACACCATACTTTTAGTAATAAGCTGTGCAATGAAAAAGGAATTTCTTACAATAGTGGATCCTTGGTGATTGAAGGACAGTTCATAGTGTCTACATAGGTTCCCAGGTCCATAACTACTAGATCAGTTTTCAGGGGCTGATAACAATGCAATAATTACAGTGGACTTCTTGCTAGCTAAAGGATTCTACTATACATTTCTTGGAATTTAATTTTAGTTCAAGGTTTTGACCCCAACTATTGGTTTGGAAAAGTCCTCTTAGAGGATCTAGGGGTCCTCTGGGGAGTCTACAATGGCACAATGTTTATAGCTATCTGCAAACTTGGTCAGCCATAAACTCTTAACAGTAGCTTTGACCTCAGAGACATATGCCAAAGAGGAGGGACCCAAGGACTGAACACTGGGCTACTCCACTAATGACAAGTCTTTTGTAGGAGGCAAAGCAGCCCACCCTAATTTCCTGTATTCTATTTTTCAGTCAGTTAGTTATCCGATGAGTTACATTGGGATTAACATTTAGTAGGCATAGTTTATGATATCTGAGTGTGGAATGATGTCAAATGCTTTTGAAAGATTTCGATATGCAGCATGTGTATTGATTTGCCTTCATCCATTGCTTCAATAACCTTCTCAAAGAAGTCAACAAGGTTAACACTGAACACCGGAGTATCTCAAGGATGTGTTCTGAATCTCCTGCTGTTCACCATGCTGACACATGATTGCATCGCTAGGTACAACACAAACCACATTATTAAGTTTGAGGATGATACTACAGTGATGGGTCTCATCAGCAATGGTGACGAAAAAGCATACAGAAAGGAGGTGAACCAACTGATTCTCTGGTGTGACAACAACCTATCTCTCAATGTGAATAAAACAAAGGAGATAATAGTAGACTTCAGGAAGAGATGCAAGGCTCATTTCTCACTCACAATCAAAGGAGAAACAGTGGAAATGGTGAAGAGCACCAAGTTCATGGGGATGCATATTGCTGAAGACTTGTCTTGGTCAATAAACACTAATCACTTTGTCAAGAAGGTGCAACATTGTCTACATTTTCTAAGAAGGTTGAGGGTGCTAAATCAGTGGGAAAAGTAATATATTTTTAGTGAAGAAAATGAATATAAGAATAATGTACTGTTTTACCAGCGCTTTGTAGATGATTGTTTTTTTCTATGGCAGGGCAACGAACAACAATTGGATAGGTTTATATTTTATTTAAATAGTACTACCAATTTTTTTAAATTTACAGTAAATTCATCTAGAACTAAGATGTCCCTTTTGGATGTTGAATTATATAAAGGTAGTAATAATAACTTAGAAACGTGTTTTCAAGAAAAATGTGCAGGTGAATAGATGCACACATGCAAAGAGTATGCATGCTCGTCATATATTTAATGGAATTGTTAAGAGTCAATTGTTAAGAATTAGTAGGCTCAACGCAGATACAGATAGATGTCAGGAGCAAATGGATACTATCTGTCAAGAATTTCAAGCTAGAGGTTATAACATGAGACAGATAAATGAAATAAGGGAGAATGTTTTGAATAATAGGAATACATACGCATCCCCTTTTTTTGCTGAACTCGTAACCTCACAAGTTGTAAATAATGATTCAGACAATGTGTTGAGATATGTAACTACATATAATAATATGACAAAATATGTTGAATTAATAATTAGAAACAATTGGTGCATTCTGATGGCTCAGCCTGAGCTTAGCAGAATACTAGGACATATGCCCAGGTTTGCATATAAAAATATGTATAATTTAAAGAAAAGGTTATGTTATAAAGATTTTGAAATGAATTCTCTGCAAGTAATGTCATATAAATTTGGCACACTACCCTGCCATGCTTGTAGTTGTTGTACAGATATCTGTACGAATAGAATGTTTGAGCATCCTGTGAATAAAACTAAGTACGAAATGAAATGTCAGGCAACATGTAGAACCACTATGGTTATTTACTTGGCTACGTGTACACAATGCACAAGTTTCTATGTAGGTAAATGTTCTAGAGCATTAAAAGAACAAATTATTGAACATAAATCCGAAATGAGAAGAAATATATCTTCGAATGCCTTAGTACAGCATAGGACAGAGAAAGATATAACACACAATTTTAAATTTAAAGTTTTAGAAGTGATAAATAAAAACCTGAGATTAGGAGATATAATTAATAAGCTAGATATTGCTGAATATAGGTGGATTATAAGATTACATGCTGACAAGAAACCAGGTTTAAATAGTATGATTACCATTAAACCAATACTAGAATTTAGACAAAAACAATATCATTAAAGTTCAAGATACATGGTCTGTTACATTTAATACTTTATTTTGTGGTTTTGCACATTTTTTAATATGTTGTTGTTGTGTCTTTTGGCTTATCCTGGTTAGGGGTCGCCACAGCAGAACTCCGGTCCGCTAATGTTTGGTAGTAGATTTTTGCGTGCAGAGTTACCAGCCCTGATGCACAACCTTCAACGAAGGTACACCCATTCACGCATGCATCCACACAGAAGACGCTTTAGCTGAGAATCGAAAGTATTTATGTTAAATACATATAATTTTATTGAATGTATATGTTTTTAAATATTAATGAGCATAGTTTCTAATTATATCACTACAGGGTGGCTGTGTCATGTGGTTCTGGTTGTTTTATACATATATGTATGTTTAAATTAATTTGCTGTTTGACTAACACTGAGGAAGGTTTATTCCCGAAAGCTTTGTTGTTTTAATAAAGTGAGTTTTTCTTATTCTATTTGCCTTTTTGGATATTCTGCCTTCAGAATAGAGAAGACTAAGAACTTTAGGTTGAAGTTTTGCTTTTATTAACACTGGACCCTAACCAGGTTGCGTTTGTGAAGGGCCGATCATGTCACCTCAACCTTACTGACAACTGTGAATCAGTCTCTAGAGCCGTGGATGAAAGTAAGGTGGTTCACACAGCCTAGTCGGACCTCGCCAAGGCCTTCAACACCATCCCACAGTCTGGAATCATAGATAAATGTATTAAGCTGACCATTAATCCCTATGTCACCCAATGGGCTGCCAACTGCTATACTGACAGAACCCACACTGTAAATGTAGGTGACACCAACCCCAGCCCCAGACAAGTGACAGTTGGAGTACCTTAGGGTTCAGTCCTGGCGCTGCCCTTGTTTGGCATCTACTGCTCTGAAGGACAGTCCAACAGTAAGGGACTCTGGCAAACAAAGGTTGCAGATGACTGAACACTGGGCGCCAATATTGAATCCCTGCATGATGTGAATATTCTACAGAAGGGCCTTACAGAAAGACATGTTTAACACCTGAGCCATGGCCTCAAGATCAATGCCAATAAATGTATAGTTATCCCCTTTGGGAAAGGACATGTACCGGTGAAGTACCACATAGGTGGCAGTACACTAAACACCTAAAGTGTGATAAGAGACTTAGGGACACAGGTGGACAGTGGTCTCACCTTTGATAACCACATTGCCACAACAGTCAGAAAATCCACCTATGTGGCACACCTCATCACTAAGGATTTTACATTCAGGAAAAAGGAGGCCATTGTCCCACTGTAGTTATCTCTCATTAGACTCAGTACAAAGTACAATGGCCCATTACATATGTACCTCACAAGACATCTGCAACAACTAGAAAGGCTGCAGACATACCTCACTAAATGAATCACAGGCCTAAATCTGATGCCCTATCCTGACTGTCTGAAAATCATCCAGTTATGCTCTGTAACATATTGTGTTCTCAGAGGTGATTTCTGCTTAACATACCATGCCATGTCAAATGCACAGCTGTTGGATATGCTACACTTAAAGAATTCCAAACCCTCACAGCCATATGCTCCAGGGATCCAAATCTTGTCCTCACAATGAACAATACATGCTGGAGGGATGTGTTCCTTACACATAGACTCCCCAGACTATGGAATAGACTACCCATACATGTCAAGCAGAGTGCCTCTTTGGCCCTCTTCAAAAGGAACCTGGACGATTGGATGGGAGATAGGAAATTGACCCCGGGGATCATGTCAGTTGCCCTGCTAGACAGGGGTCCAGGAAGTAAATACTGTGGGAAGACATAGCCAGAAAATTTTCATGGCTAGGCATGTATAGGCCTTAAGGCCGATAGCCTAGTACCAACCTATGAACCTATGAACCTATGACCTACACTTTCCATTGCCCAACCTTGGCAAGGCTGCTGATGTCATTCACTTTGAAATACACCTTTGGGGAAAGATAAGCCCAGTAAGCTCCATGGTGTGTGCTATAACTGCATAATGCTGTAGTGTAATGTACTAGTGAGGTAGGAGTTCTAATCCCAGACATGTCAAGTGTAAAAGTTTGTGTGTGTTTGTTTGTCTGTGTAGGGATCAATACTTTTGAGGCCATTCACAGTCACTACAACTTCCATTGCCCTATTTGACAAGCCTGCTGATGTCATTCCCTTTTAAATACCCCTTTGGGGAAGGGCTAACCCAACAGCAAAAAAGAACAAGCCAGCAAACAGTTTTTCCAGTGTAACCTTCTGGCAAAGGAATATTTTATTCCATGAAGACTGAGTAAAAAATTAGCCCAGTGGGGTCATACCAGTTTCGGCAAAAGCCTTCTTCAGCAACCACACCACAAAAAATCAAATGAAGACTATTCATTCACAGGCATTTATATGCAGTGTAATAGCACCCTCTAGTGGATAAAAATATATTGCAAAACTAAATAACAAAAATAATATGCAACAAAATATTCAGATATCAAAAAATATCTGTGTGTACAGGAATCCAGTAGTAAGTATATAAATGATCCTCCATTGCAAAATCCTTCAGAATTGGTCATTCATCCCAGGTAAAAATAGAGCTCCCAATTTAACAATCCACATTTTTTCTTTATTCGTTAATAATTCATGTAATACATGAACCTCATTGCTCTTGAACCTGATACGGTCAATGACCATGAAGCTAAAAATCCATGTGGGATGTTTGAGTATGTGTTTATATAAAGAACTCAAAACTTTTTTGTTTCTAATATCACTTAAATGTTCACTGACCCTTAATTTAAAGGGCCAGGAAGTCTGTCCCACATAAAATGCCTGACAGCTACATTGGGCTAAATAAATAACCCAACTGGTACTGCAGTTAGCAAAAAAGGAAACATTATAGACATGTGGAGAATTATGAGAAGTAAAACTATCTGACTTGAGCACCCTCGACAATATGAGCAGTGCTCACATGGATGACAACCCAGCAAAAGTTGCCCAGTTACTGTAGTTAGAGCGGGGGGGTTAGGAAAATGATTGTACACCCTTTTATAATGACTGAAAAAGGATCCCAATGACCGCCCCTTCCGAAAGGAATAAGAACACTGATCCTTAATGTAATTGTTTAGTGTATTATCTGACTGTAACAAGTACCAATGTCTTTGAATGATATTCATGAAACTCCTAGTGTTTCTGCCATAAGTAGTGACCAATCTAGGCTCCTGAGGTTGGTCTGTACACTTAGGATTGTATGATAACAACTGTGAACTATCTTGTTGATTAGCAAACCGACTGTCCCCGGTAATGTCACCTGCTTGATATCCCCTGTTCTTAAATCTGGCTGTTAATTCCTGTCAATGGTAGACATACATGGAGGAATCAGAGCAAATTCTCCTGATATGAAGAAATTGCAATTTGGGGATATTCCTGATGGCATGTTATGGGTGGAAGCTTATGGCATGAAGTAGGGTGTTGAACTGAGGAAACTTTGTAAATACCTCACTCTCCAAAGTGTCTGATTCAGTTCTCTTAATTGACACATCCAGGAAAGTGATTTTCAATCTATTATAAGTTAACTTAAATTCCACACCCCACTTATTGGAATTCAAATATTCCAAAAATTCAAAACTAAATGCCTCATCCGCTCTCCACACCAACCAACAGTCATCAAGATATCTCCTCTAAATATCTAATTCATTAATAAAGATATTATGGTTAATATCATAAATCAATTGCTCCTCCACGTAAGCCATAAACAGGTCCGCATATATAGGGGCAAAAGAGGCCCCCATAGCAGTACCTTGGATCTGCCAGAAACACTTATCTTTGAAATAAAAGACATTGTGGGTGAGTACCAATTCAACCATACAAACCAGAAGAGTGTTAAAACACGGATTGTACATATTCGCCTGATCAAGCCAATATTGCAAAGCAGTGAGTCCTGCCCAATGTGGGATACTAGTATACAAGGAGGTGACATCCAAAGTACATAAGAGCCAGTCCGGTTCCAGTTGCATATCTAATATGATGGCAAGAAACTGTGTGGTGTCCTGTATCCTCGCCCGTATCAAGGGTAGCAAAGTTTTCAAATATTGTGTAAGAAATTCCAAGAGCTCAGTCAAGGATCCTCTGCCAGAGACAACTGGTCGACCAGGTGGTCTATTGGGATCCTTATGGATCTTAGGCAAAAAGTAAATGTATTGTTGTCTAGGGTGATTGACCTTGAGGTGATAACAGGTATCATGAGTAATGATACCCTCCTCTTCTGCTAGATCCAAAAATGTATCAATGTCTTGTTTGAACTTACTGGTTGGGTCAATAGACATTCCCCCGGATTTATGAAGCTCGGTGCAAGGCCGGTGTAAGGCTTGCGCCGGCAGTGCAGTGTATAATTGGCGTAGCAGCGCCACATGCATAGTAATGAGTGCACGCCGCAACCACAAACACGTGCAGAGGGCACGTGCGCGAGCCCAAGTAGGATGCGCCCGTAGGCGTGGCCAAGCCGGCAGGCGAGGAGCAACCTAAAGTGCTGACTGTCACAGGCCGCCTGCAATAGTAACCGCACCTGCCAGTGTCCGTGGATAATGAAACGTACGCAGAGTATGCAACATAGTACCCGTTTACACAAAACAGAGAACCAAACATTAACCCACGAAGTCCAAATTGTACCTGTCCAAGGAACAAAGGATACACGTAATACCATGTCCATCATGCAATGCACTGTCAGTGGGCATACCCAGTGAAGGTGTACCACAGCATGTCAGTGCGCCGCACCTACACACAAGTAGCCCAATGGGCATGGTCACCAGCAGTAGTGAGAGTACACAGCCGGGCAGCCATGTCTATATAACAACCAGAAGGAAACCAGATACCCTAAACACAGACAAACATGTGCATAGCAACATGTACTACACCCAGCAACTTGCCCGTCGCATACACATAGGACGGCGTATGCCGAAGCGTAATATCCAGAAGCAGAACCCATGCATGCAAATGTAATACACAACAGCCCCATCATAGCACGTAACCCGCACCCATGTATGACCGTGCACCCAACCCAGGTAGCAGCCTTGTGCAGCTGCACACCTACACACAGTGGGTATACCTCAAATGTAGTATGAAGTATTGTCCTAGGCAGTGCCACGTGGGCAAATATGTACCCCACATGTCAACATCCCACCTCAGGTACTGATATCCAAATGGCTGCATGTGAATGTGTCGGCAGAATGTGTACATCCCGCATGTGGTATGGACCTGTCGAAACCCCATAGGCGTTCACACACCATGGTGTCCATAACTGTACACATCTGGACAAAGCAGTATGTTCAGCCACCGTACTGATGATTAGCTATGCAGACATGTCAAACACAACACATAGGGCGGAACATCTGCCCACCAAGCAGGACACCCCAACAGGGTGCCACATGCACAGAAGGTGAAGGTGGGACATCACACGTAGAGAATAGTGGTGCCGGATGGCCAAACACTCACGACCAATGCAAAGGATTGAATAACATGTATATGCCTGGATGAATGGGTATGTCATATCATGGGAATAGGCTAAGCTATCCAACATAATAGCCATGCGTACCAGATACAAACTGCCAGTAACACGCAGTAGTAATGCAGGAAGGCATACACAACTGTGGGAATATCACAGGACATATGGCATGTGCCAAGTGTTGATGCATGACACAAATGTCCAGGATGGGGCTCCCTGCAAAGAGGAACATGTGCCAACCCCACCCCCCACAGATGTATCGGCAGTGAAAACACAACCCAAACACACACCAACACCACCGTTCATCCCACGATAGCAACAGAGGCCGGCCAAAGACCACCATGATGCGTGCACAAACAGGGACACGTGTAACCGTTGCCCTGACAACCCCCCACAGGCCAACGAATAATAGTATGGACATATGCATGTAATGCTGTGAAGGATGTGTGGTAGTCCTCAGTATCACAGAGGTAGGTACACAGATACACTGTAATCAACCGTGACATATGTGCACTGTACACAGCATACCTGCAGGTAATACATAGTTCAATCATGTGCCACAGAAATATCCACATATGAATGAGGACAGGGGATAGACAAGTGTGAATGGGACAAACTATGAACATAGGTTCATAGGTTCATAGGTTCATAGTAGGCTATCCGCCCAAGGGCATCTATAAGCCTAGCCCATAGTTATGTTGCCTTTGCTACCCCTTCAGTTTGAAGAAAACTATGCCTATTATATTGCTGTACCTCTGTCAAGCAGTGACACTGAAGTAATCCCTGGGGTATATTTGCAATCTCCCATCCATTGGTCAAGATTCCCCTCGAACAAGGCCAGCGAGGTGCTCTGCCTCACATGTACTGGGATGTTGTTCCACAGCATAGTGAGTGTCTGGGTGATGAATCTGTCCCTCCAGCACATTCTATTAATGACCGTGTCAAGGTTTACGTCACCTGCCCTTGTGGTTCTGAGGGATCTAGATTCTTTAGGTGAAGCATAGTCATCAAATCTGGGTTCGACATGGCCTTGTATGTCAGGCATAGGTCACCTCTGAGCAAGTGGTATGCGACTGAATAGAGCTGGAGTCCTTTCAGTCGGGCAGCATAACACATATTCCTGAGACCCTGCATCCGTTTGTCGATGAACTGTTGGGGCCTTTCCAGCTGCTGCAGGTGTTGGGTCAGATACATTCTGAACGGGCATTGTACTCAATCATAGGTCTAATGAGTGATGAGTACAAGGGGACGATGACCTCCCCTGATCTAGATGTGAATCCCTTCATGATCAGGTGGGCAATGTAGAAGGTCTACCTAACTACGTTAGCAACGTGTGTGTCGAACGAACGGTTACTGACAACCTGGGTCCCCAGATCCCTGGTAACTCCCTCTGTGCTCAGTGGATTGCCACCTATATGGTAGCTAGGGTAACCTTGTTCTTCCCGAAGGGTATGACTATGCATTTCCCGGCATTTAGCTGTAGGCCATGTCTCTGGCACCAGTTATCCATATCTGTGAGGCCCTTCTGAAGGATATCTGAGTCAGATGTGTGTCCGACTATGGCACCCAGTTCGCAGTCATCTGCAAACATTGTCAGCCATAACCCCCCTGTGTTTGCTTGTACTTTGGAAATGTAGATGCCGAAAAAGAGTGGACCCAGGACTGAGCCCCGTGGGACACCACCTGTGACCGGCTGTGAGTCTGACATGGTGCCAGCAACTATGACCGTGTGGGTTCTGTCACTTAGCCAGTTTGCAACCCATCTTGCGATGTATGGGCTTACATTCAAGCTGATGAGTTTATCAATGATACCTGTGGGGGGTATTGTGTCAAAGGCCTTTGCCAGGTCGAGGTAGGCTGTATGGACTGCTTGACCCTCATCAATGGCCTTGGTGACTGTTCCTAAAAAGTCAACCAAGTTTAAAAGGCATGATCTGCCTTTGACCAAGCCAAACTGGGTTGGATCCAAAGTATGCAAGTCCCCTATGTCTTTATCTATGAGTTCCATTATGATCCTTCTCCATGGCTTTGCATATAAGGCTTGTCAAGCTAATGGGACGGTAATTACCAGGGTCAGTGGAGGCACTGCCCTTGTGAAGTGGGACTACAGTTGCCTTGTGCCACTACTTGGGTACGTTACCTGAGGTGAGGCTAAGATTAAACAGCTGTCCTAACTGTGGGTTTAATTCCTCATTGAGTTTGTGGAGTACACAGCTGGGACACCATCTGGTCCCATGGATGCTGTGTTTACTGCCTTGGAGAGAGCATTTCCCACCTGTGCGTTACAGATGTTCCGGGGGCTACAATCCTCTGGTATAGATATCTCTCCATGTGGGGGGGGGGGAGAAGTTTGCACTGAACCTGTCAGCCAGTATGTTGGCAATGTGTGTAGGTTCAGTAATCTTCACATCATTCTGAACCCAGTCTGAGCATATCTGGGAGTGTCCTCCCAGGTGTCCAACATAGCTAAAGAAGGCCTTATGATTGTCTGTCGAGTCCTTGGTGATTTATCTGTCGAATTTGCCCTGGATGATTTCATGAGAGCTTGTAGTTCTTCACATATAATGAGCAAGGGTGTCTTACCGTACAAGGATTCCGCTCTATCTTGTAGTAGCTACCTCCTTTCATTGTAGAGCTTGTTTATGGCTGGGGTCCACCAGACTGGATGCTTGGCTTTGGTACAAAGAGTCTCAGTTTTGTATGGGATTGCCTGATCCATGCAGTCCTGTAGGTGCTGGTAGAAGGCATATGTAAGTGATTCAGTGGTTTGAGTAATGTTTACCACTGGCTCAGGGGCCTTAAAGGAGACCACACTAGTGTTTAGAAGTGTGAAGTTGGCTTTTGAGAAAGGCATATGTATGGTAACCGGCACCACCCACAGCATTGTATGCCAATAGCAGAAGCTATTGTAGGTTGTCCAAACACACGTGTCCGTACACATGGAACATCATAGCAATAAACCACGGCTGGATGTGGGTAATGCTAGATATACCCACAGCAGACGTGGTGCATTCCTGAGGGCGACGCCCGAGGGACCACACACATAGCCGGCCTTAGGCATAGGCCAACTAGGCAGCCGCCTAGGGCGCCGGTCTACTAGGGGCACCTTTCCAGCCTTGATTTGGTGTAGGTAGACCAGGATGGGGGTAGCGGGTGATGTGGTTGGGGCACCATGGAGTCCTTTTACCTAGGGCACCACTTGACCTAAGGCCGCTCTTGCCGTGGGTAAATACAGCAGTACCCACACCCAGACGCGGGTCATTGCTAGTATGCCATATCATCTATGGAAAGAAACCATATATTCCCAGACATAATGGCACAGCATAATGCCTGTCCGCTGCCCAAACGCAGACATACGGCACCCACGGCGGTGCGGACGTACTGCGCGAGATGTCCGTTACTAATGTCGACACTGTCTCGCTATGTGAAACAAAGTCAACATAGCGATTCAATACTAAACAGCGACGGAGAGCCCGATGTCCCCGTTGCTGAGCTGTTCAACCTGTTCCGCCATGTTAAATGTGTGTAGCAGAGCGGGACTGCCCCAAACTAAGCAACGGACATGTCCGTGGCTCAGTGAAAGCCATCACGCAATGTTAAACCCATGTAATATAGTGAGACAGGTTATAAATACCGAGGTTTAGTAATGGAAATAGGTCCATTCGACCAGACCGTGTGCAATTATTATAACAAGATCTACAACGGGCACACCGGCCAATCAGCGCACACAGGTAGGAATAATGGGGGGGGATATGGTATCATAGACACAGACAAACCGTGCCCATGTGACTCGTCTGACATTCGTACACGGTCAGGGCAGTTCCGTACACTAGGTGGACAAGACCAAACCCAAAGCACCACAGGAACACCCTGACAATCGAAGGCCTGTATGCGTAGGGGATATAAGCCCCTGTGATCTGAATATCCCTGCGGTCATGACATATGCATCCTGGGCCATGAGCGGGAGGGAATAAGGAATGTTTAACATGTAGTACCGCACCTTTCCCAGCAGGAGAATGGATGCCTGTGACGTACGTGAGTGCGGGGGGGGGGATATGTAAATTTAGCTAAGTACCATGGGTATGCATATAAATGAGACCGAACAGCTAACGTGTAGTGGTCACAGTAACCGGCAAACGTGAATGCAGTCCCATTTGAATTACGACTATAGAATATATAAATGTGAACGTGTACGTAATGCGTCCATGCCACAAAGACTGTTACATGTGTAAAGGTGAAAGTGCATTCCGCACACGTCCGTCAACTGGATCAGAGATATGTTACCGGAACAGTCACAACTAACACAGACCACGTAACCACACAGACCCAGTAAACATATGTAACCAGAATACGGATATGCATGTGTGCCTGCGCGTAACCCACAATTAGGAAATGCAAGTGCGCGTGTGCGTGTGTGATCCGCTCACAGCAGGGAAAGTTAAGGCTGTGTCCTCCACATTAATCATACATGTCTCAAAACTGTCAGCCTCTGAAAGTATGGAATCGGGCAATGCCATGTAAAGTACCATTAGAAATAGTGAGAAACACACGCTATGTGATAAGACAAACATAGAATGTGGATAGAATAACGTGTGTGTTAGTAGTATGGATTGACGACTGTTATGCATCTGTAACCCAACCCACTTGTCAGAAGGTGCCCCCGTACGAAATGTGTTCAGTTGGCTCACACTTGTTGACTGGGCTAGGCTAGCTGGATATATGTCCAGTGTCAGCAGAGGCCCGTGGAGAAATGCTCCACACACAATAATAGCACAACATACCAAAGCACTCATATATGTAACCAAAAAAGAACAACAATAGAAAGTGTCCTGAAAGGACTGGTTACACACAGATCCCAGACGACAGAGAAATATATGGCCAGTGGAAGCACGTCACAATTATGGGATCAGGCCCCTATAGAAGCAAGAAGGTCTCACATGACACGCCAGTGAATTGTCAGATAGACACAGGTCAATGTAACACACAGCAAGATTAAGGGCCAACCAGCCATACACCATGCCAGAACCTGTACAGTGGAAAGGTATGGCATGGTAATTGATGTGTGTACACAGGTAATCCACAGACAGTAACAAAGCAAGGTATGAAACGAGGGGTTCACATGTATATATCTACACACAGCAGTCTGGCGGCCCGTATATATGACGCATGGACATAGATTTGTCACTTGAAAACAAGATGTAAACAACTACAGTTTATTCCATATCATATTGATATAGTTATAATACAGTCATATTCATATTTAACATTGTGACTCTTATTTACATTCATATTTATACAAAATATGCATTTAATTGTACTTATTTATTCCATGATTTGGAATCTTCATGCAACAATTATACACATTGATATACAATATCATTATCAACACACTACATTCTAAGGTTTACTCACAACAATTATCAACTATGTTTCAATATACTGATTGTATTGACCAATATTGTATTTATATTAACACATTGTTGTTGTATTATTGTTTCCATTAAGTAATGTATGCAACACTGATTTGTATATGTCACTTTACCATCAAGACTTGGAGCACTGTCCACTTAACTATGAGCAAGTTTATTGATTAATTGACTTTAAACTGACTCTGAAGGAAGTATATAAGGGACGACTATCTAATGTATTTCAGACGACGATGCCCCATGTTAGTGGGTGAAAGAGCTCAGGATCTTTTGACTGTGGAGTGTATCGTTTTTGTCATCGTCTGTTTTGGCATGGTTTATGTTCAATAATGTCTTTTATGAAGATGACCAGGACTCAAGGTTTGCTGTATTTCCGCTTACTGGCACATGGATATAGATAGGCCAAGTAATACATAATATGGGTAGTCAAACAGACATCCACGATTGGGGAACATACAGCAGCAGTCAAAACCACTGGCCAGATGGTGACAGTCCAACAAGTTCTACACTTTACATATGCACATTGGTGTCCATTGTAGGACTCCAAAAATTGATCAGTTTGCAATATCAACCAGCTGTGATCGACCCAGAAGAAATGACAGCCATGACTACGGCACAGATAGACATATGCACCACCAGCGTGTTTAAGGTTGATGACAAGTGTCCATGAAATGCAGGACATATGAACAGAAATCCCCAGATTGTCGAGTCCATAGAAGTGCGTCCACATCCCAGTCCCGCACACATGAAGGATGTGTAATGTGTACCGTCGAGCGTTGCAGCCATGGGATCCTGGGTTGCAGAAATGGGGCTCGGTGTTGTTTGGCAGATAATCCATTGTCCCGCCCCATGGCAGGGATGTGGGTATAGCACATGCCTTACTCCCCACTAATGATGCAAAGCATCCATCGGATAATGCTAAAAGCAGGTGTGAAATGTGTACAGCCCTATATCAGTGTCCAGTAGGCAATTCCCATGGATGGACAAGTGTACGACCAAGATGGCACCCATAACTGGAAACCTGGTGGAATTACACAGCTGCAGTAAGGCATAGCACAGGAAATACAGATAGGGACTACATTAGACATTCCCCATACAAAGTCAGACCGCCGAATACCGCGCACACAGCTCTCAATCTGCCATCACCAAAATGGGGATCACTCGCCCATAATGCGGAACAAATGGGCGACCTGTGGAACACATACTAATGGCACACTAACAACTTCAACTAGGAAGGTCATAGGATGGTTAAACTATGGCGTTCCCACTTATAAAGAAGATCCTTTAATGAATTAATATGATTAATGTCAATTGACCTTGGAATACACCTAATCAACATAAAATAACCGCTGGCACCTTATGGCACACAATCCAAAAAACACATAGGTAGATGAAACAGTCAACGTAGAAATTGTCCAGGACAGTGCCCAAATGGTATAAAAAGGTTCCGTTATAGACAAGTAAGCGCTTTCACCCGTAGGTCTGGCCAGACTTACACATAACATAAAAGCATCCAGGCTTTAAATATCCCTCCTTACACTTTCATTGGTCAATTTCTCATCAAACAATGAACAATTAACCCCAGCATATAAAGCTATAAAGCACAGACGCAATGTTAACTACACACACATATATTAACATCTTCAAAAACATCCTATTAAAACATGTATTATATGATATTGTACTATGCCTAATACTCATCAATTAAAAATCTAACAATATATATAGAAAATATGTATATTATATCAATGTAATACAGTGGTAAACAACTGAAAGAGTGGACTAATGGGTGTTAAATGTATAGCTGTACCTAAACTACATTCCTGTTATTTGGGTTTAAGCCACCTGCTTCTCAAAAGAGGCTTAATCTGTGCTTCATCATTCAGCCCTGGTGTGTGGTCAACTCTCCACCTAATAATCCATCTCAATCCGCATTCTAAAGTATAGTTGATAAGGCCCCACTCTGGGATTAAAATCTAGCCTTTGTAAAACACTGAATGTAAAAGTATGCCTTGTGATGTGCTCATAGCCGGCCGTAGGCATAGGCCAATCCGGCGGCTGCCTAGGGCGCCGCACTAGCAGGGCCACCTTTCTAGTAGGTATGTCATGTAGGTACACCAGGATGGGGGCACCATGTGTTGTGGTGGTGGGTGCCATGGAGCCCTATCGCCTAGGGCAGTGGTTGATCTAAGGCCACTGCCGTAGGAGGGGTAGTACGGTCTGCAGGTATGTGCTGAAGTGCACATGAAACAGCGGTCTACAAGGATTACCCATAGTGGCGACACCTGCACAGACGGCTATAGCGGGACATACACACGACCATGCATACAGCTCAGATAGACATACACACACCATAAACAGGCAATTATACACAAGGTTTATGGCGTGTACGGGTACAGTGTCAGTACAGCAAGGATAGCTGTCTGCCACGATATCCAGCAGATGTCTCTAGGGCGTGCTGGAATACGGACGTTGCATGGACAATGAGTGGATATGCATTGTACCACAGTTCTATGTGTCAGCCGTGCAAATATGCGATACATGGGACAGACAGCTGTCCATGCAAGAGCAGCGGTATGGGCATAACATAAGTATGTATATATACATCGAGAGAGATACAGACGGACACATGTGGCAAGGCCGGGAGTGTAACGTACACAGCACCACCCCACCACACCACAGCAGGGCGCATGTGGAGAACACGCTACGGAGGTCGCCAACCACAGCAGGCACACAGGCAGTCCACGAGCTGCGTCTCACCATCCACAAACACAGAGATGGCGGCAGGATATAAGTGTTCTGCGGAAACTCTAAAGCCATAGCCTATGAACCCATGCGGCTGGGAGCATAGACACACACACACACAGCTGGCAGGCATGGGGATTGACCTTACCCCCACCTACCCAACCGCACAACAGTATGACACAGGTATGGAACGCGCTACATGGACCACTGAACACAGCACCGTCAGAGGCACACGTCTAGGTGGGTGACAACATCCGTAAAGGAATAGACGCCGATAGCCAAGGTATGTGTTGTGAAGCGTCTAAAATAATTACTCTCTACAGGGGCAGCTGTAAACACACACCCCACACACACACGGGGAAGGGCCGGGAGTTGAACCTACGCCTACCTACATGAACACACTACAGCATGATGCATTTACAGAACGCGCTACTGAGATTACTGAGCACAGCGCTGTCAGAGGCATACTTCTAGGCGGGTGACATCATCCGTAAAGGAATAGCTGACAATAGCCAAGGTATGTGTTGCAAAGCGTCTAAAAGCATGACCATCTGCAGAGGCAGCTGGAAACACACACATACACACACACACACACACACACACACACACACACACACGGGTAAGGGCCGGGAGTTGAACTTACACCTACCTACATGAACACACTACAGCATGATGCATTTACAGAACGCGCTACCAAGATTACTGAGCACAGCGCTGTCAGAGGCATACTTCTAGGCGGGTGACATCATCCGTAAAGGAATAGATGCCAATAGCCAAGGTATGTGTTGCGAAGCGACTAAAGGAACTACGCTCACCAAGGGCAGCTGTAAACACACACACACACACGGGGAAGGGCCGGGAGTTGAACTTACACCTACCTACATGAACACACTACAGCATGATGCATTTACAGAATGCGCTACCGAGATTACTGAGCACAGCGCTGTCAGAGGCATACTTCTAGGCGGGTGACATCATCCGTAAAGGAATAGCTGACAATAGCCAAGGTATGTGTTGCGGCGCCTAGCATGACCATCTGCAGAGGCAGCTGGAAACACACACACACACACACACACACACACACACGGGGAAGGGCCGGGAGTTGAACTTACACCTACCTACATGAACACACTACAGCATGATGCATTTACAGAACGCGCTACCGAGATTACTGAGCACAGCGCTGTCAGAGGCATACTTCTAGGTGGGTGACATCATCTGTAAAGGAATAGATGCCAATAGCCAAGGTATGTGTTGCAAAGTGACTAAAGGAACTACTCTCACCAAGGGCATCTGGAAACACACACACACACACACACACACACACACACACACACACACACACACACACACACACACACACACACAGGGAAGGTCCGGGAGTTGAACTTACACCTACCTACATGAACACACTACAGCATGATGCATTTACAGAATGCGCTACCGAGATTACTGAGCACAGCGCTGTCAGAGGCATACTTCTAGGCAGGTGACATCATCCGTAAAGGAATAGCTGACAATAGCCAAGGTATGTGTTGCGGTGTCTAGCATGACCATCTGCAGAGGCAGCTGGAAACACACACACACACACACACACACACCTCATACACACACGGGGAAGGGCCGGGAGTTGAACTTACACCTACCTATATGAACACACTACAGCATGATGCATTTACAGAATGCGCTACCGAGATTACTGAGCACAGCGCTGTCAGAGGCATACTTCTAGGCGGGTGACATCATCCGAAGGAATAGCTGACAATAGCCAAGGTATGTGTTGCAAAGCGCCTAGCATGACCATCTGCAGAGGCAGCTGGAAACACACACACACACACACACACACACACACACACACACACACACACACACACACACACACACACACACGGGGAAGGGCCTGGAGTTGAACCTACGCCTACCTACATGAACACACTACAGCATGATGCATTTACAGAATGCGCTACCGAGATTACTGAGCACAGCACTGTCAGGAGGCATACCCCTAGGTGGGTGATATCATCTGCAGAGGCAAGGCAGCCGATAGGAAATGAAGACAGAGTGCACAGTCACACAGCATGTTACCATCCCAAGGTGGGCGTACAGTAACACGGTAGTGCTGCACTCGGGAATACCAACTAACTACGGAGCACAACATCACGACATGGATACGGGATGCACCACAGTCAGTATACCCTATGAGAGGGCATCCGGTGTGCACGATGTAGGCAGCCATTGTGGCATACCAACCACATATGACTCACCTGGATGGTCACCATGGCTATGCAGGATGTCATTGGCCATGGCTACATGCCTAGTAGCAGACATCGGTGCCGACTGTACTGTGTACCCAATGGCGATTGGCATGCCCTCACACCTAGCGGTCGCGAAGGGGGAACATACATGCACACGGGGTATCATCACAGATGGGCGCGGTGTGCACTGTACTGTGTGTCCATCTACACAGCTGCTTATTGGGCATGCTCACACACTTATAATCTGCACAGTGCAGACATGCATACACATGGGGTGGAATCATGGAAGGGCAGATTGTGGACCATCGTGTGTGTCCACCCACACAACAGCAACCCGGGCATGCTCACAGACATGGCGGTTGCGAAGGGGAAACAGACATGCACACGGGGTATCAACGCAGACAGGCACGGTGTGCACTGTACTGTGTATCCATCTACACAGCTGCTTACTGGGCATGCTCAGACACTTAGAATCTGCACAGTGCAGACATGCATACACATGGGGTGAAATCATGGAAGGGCAGATTGTGGACCGCTGTGTGTGTCCACCCACACAACAGCAACCCGGACATGCTCACACACTTAGTATGTGCTACATGCCGTCCGGCATGCAGACGGAGTGCACACACCGCAAGTCACGGCCAGGTAAACCCGTACACATGCACAGGGTGGACACACATGCAGTTACACGTACACACACAGATGACAGCACAGGCGTCATGGGTGCAGGCTGAACATGTACACACTGCAATGAACACTGTAGCTGCCATGCCAGCACCATGTCATCGGTGCAGCAGTATGCCTCACGGTCCAGCAACAGCATGTGACATATGTCCACAGGTCTATATGGCGGTGTACGTCCATCATGCAGAGAACACATGTACTATCAATGATCCCACAGGTGTGATGTAGTCCACCCATATCGGTATACATGGACAGGCGTGCTCCACACATACCACTGGCCTGACACAGATATGATACATGACTGCAGCTGTACCACAGTGAAACAAAGTCCGGATATGTCATATATGTGATTGCCTGGCTGTGTGCATGGACTGCACACAGGACACATACGAAGCCTGTGATGTACCACATGCATAACACTGGCGTACACGGTAATACACACACGAATGGAAGGTGGACACATGTCTGTGGTATGCACCCCCTACAGGGTGTAGCGGTGTTGACTGGGACACATACCCTTGTACAGTTTGCCTGTGACAGCTGTGATACCATACCACAGTCCATGTTCCATGTATGTCGACACACATGTCACAACGTAGCAATGCATACACACATGGCAACAGGGGATACATGTGACACATGTACTGTGCACGGTGCAGCCATGCATGAGCGGTGTCCGATGTCCATAACACAATTGCAACCCCCTACCACATGCATACCCATCATGGGGGCCGTCATATAGTGGCATAGTAACAGCATGCATGGCGGTATGTGTGTACATCATGTGTTTAAACACCTGTCCACATGCATGTGTGCAGGTGCTGGTCACAGGTGTGTCACACACCATCCTACCCTGCCATGTGCATACAGTCTGCTATGTCGCCTTTACATGACAGTGCTGCCATAATGCATACCCATCGGCCATGTGTCATCGACCATATGTCACATGGCCACTGTAACCCCTACCACCTCCCAAGTGCATATATTGGCACAGCTGCCAGATACAGTGGTGATACGCAGGATGCACAACATACCGCTGCACGCCTGCACATATCCCATATAGCGGGTGTGGCATTCCTAGCACCAACATGTGTGCAGGAATGTGTGCCCATATATGCCACAGATCAGGGGGACTATGTGCCACGTGCCACACATCACTGTACACCATGGTAGAGATCTGTACATACCTCAGTGTGGGGTGCATGGATGTGGATGGTGCAGTACATGCAACACGTCGTCCCTCCGTGTAGACATGTGTGGTCACCACCATGTCAGTGTGTCAACATGTGTGTATGTCTGCTGCCTGTTGTGAGGGGGTATGCAGATATAGTGTTGTGACTGGACACTAACCACACAGGGTGACCATCCCGTACTGGTGCTGCATTGTACAGCCCTGTCAATGCCATACTTGTGAGCCTTACTGGCCACCTGTGTAAGACTGCCCCCTGTGACATGGCGTGTGGGTGCATTGTATTGTGAGGGTGCTGACCACACAGGCAGGTGTCCCCATCTGCACACAATGGGGTGTGTGCCATGGTGGTGTACGCCCCGCGATTGCGGACATATTCCTGTACCGGTACAGCATGCAACTGCTGCACACCGTGCACCACAGCTGACAGGTGATACCTGCGGTCAATTGCCAGCACACTGTGTACAACACCTGCAGAATGTCACCATACCTGTGCTGTGTCATGCCATGTATGTGATGTCTCTGTCCACCGTAGCCTGTGGCACCGACCACAGGCGTCAGGTGCAGTATATGTGTGGACATGTGCGTCATGTACCGTGTAAGCAACGTTACACTATATCTGGCTCCGTGCTCCGCAGGTTTACATGTAGAACCTCTCTACTTGCAATCTCAACTGTCTGTTCTCTATCACAAAAGCTCAGCACCTGCTCCCATAGTATTCCTACATAGGTAAAGTACATGTATACTAGATGGAGTACTACACTAGCCTAGAATCCCCTTGAGTACCCACTTCCCTATAGGTGCCTTCTGACCCAGTTGCACAGCAAATGCATTCACGTTCTCTGGCATGTCGAAGGGTCAATTGCTAGCGACCTCCCCTGTTCAGCTGGTGAATCTGGGCGTCCTGGGCAATGTTACAGGTGCCTCATGGACACGGACAAGCCGCACCTCCCCCACTAAACATAATACATGTGAGAGATGCAACTATATAGCCAGACAGGGGGCTGAGCTCTCTCAAACCATGACCGGCAAGACCAAACGGGAGGGGAAGGACACCATGCACACCACAAACCCAGTGTCACATGTAACTATCACAAATGCTAAACAAACACATGAACACACTAAGACATACTCGGAGGCACTGTTGAAACATGTAACGAACCTAACGAGGCCTCTGAAGCAGACACCCAAGCAACTGCCTCCACAAGACATAGGACATGCAACACATAGTTCTCAACATCAGTGTGCTAAACAGTCACAGCCCCAAAGGCCACACACAATGCCAGACACACTTGTAATGGGTGACGCCACGGTCAGACACACCGACGTCCCACCCACCAGACTGAACAAGAGAATGATCACAGTAGGCTGCCTGTCGGGCGCTGGAATCCACCACATAACACACGCACTCAGGTCACTCCGCAGCATGTACAAGTATGACGCGGTCATTGTCCATGCTGGTGTCAACGACTGGAGACATACCACCCTGGGATACATGAAAGGAGACATAGAGGGGCTCTCAGATTGTGTTGCCCAGGCCAGCATGTCCCTGACCCTGGGCAGTATCCCACCCTCAAGTATGATGCCACAATACTGGCTCCAAATGATCACCCTTGATAATTTGCCTGGTTACCGGTGTCAGCCTGAGGGGATCCAATTTCCTCTTGCCTGGGATAACATGCTTGGCACGCCACGCCCCTTCGCAAGGGATGGCTCGCACCTGTCGCCCCTGGTCTTCAAGAGTTTGGCTAAGGCTCCTGCCACCCCCACAGTGCCCACTGCAGGCAAGGCTGGAATGATAAACCTACCACCCTAGACTACAAACCTGGAGAAAAGAAAGGGTAATACTGCTCAGTGCCAGTAGTCTACGCCCAAGCTGCACGCCCTCAAATGCCCTCCTCAGTATGGAGGACATCGATGTCAGTGCTGTGACTGAAACATTGTTCAGGGCTCCTGAGAGCACCCCAGCACTATCAGGTCATACCTCAAATCACGCGTTCAGGACCATAACCCGGACCGAACACAGAAGGAGGGGGAGTCTCCATTTCCATGAAGGATACCCACACCTCCAGGTTGGCAGAAATGCACATAGCAGTGGGGACCATCCAGGTGCAATTAACCATGGGTAGGCCTGCCCTACAGTTTGTTGCATGCTACAGACCACCCTCCCACACCCAGGATACCCGCACAGCCTTCCTGAAGACACTGGGGAGTATGAATGCTCTCACAACACCATCATATTGGGTGACATCAACCACCCATACATAGACCGGGAACATTACCCAGGACACAACACCCTACACCAAAGGTTCCAGGTGTTCATACACCCGAATGCTGTGGAACAACCATGCACCATACCCACAAGGGGAGGAACTATACTAGTCCTGATCATCACACATGGGGACGACATGCTCCACACAGGATGTACATCCCTCAACGGTGAGGTCAGACCATATAGTGAACTCACTGGAGATCCGCATCCTGCACCCAACACCGGCAAGGGAGACCACAGTGAAGACCTCTCCACAGCAAACCCCACACGTCATACGACTGGTGTGGTACCCTACAAGGCCTCCATGCCAGTGGTAAACACAGGCCACGCTGCTGAAACCCTTACAAATGCCTTCTATGAGCACCCCAGGAATGTCTGGATCAAGCGATCCCTGATAACATCAGGACCTTGTCCACCAAAGGCAGGCACATGGTCTGGTGGACCCCAGCCATTAACAAACCATACAACAAGAGGTGAAAGCTACTACATGACAGAGCAATATCACTACCAGGGAAGGCATCACTGATTAATACTGGCGTTAACATACGATCACTCATACAATCATCCAAGGCCACCTGTGGGACTGGACTTGCAAAGGACACATAAGACAACCATAAGGCCTTCCTTAGCTATGGTAGGAACATGGGTGGAAGCACACAGTTATGCTCGGAATTAGTCCAGAATGGTACAATGATCACTGAACCCACAGACATTGCCAACAAACTGGCAGACAGGTTCCGTGCATACATCTACCCTCCCCCCCCAAGAGGGGACGTATCTATCCCACCAGAGTCTAGCCTCCCAAACATCTCGAATGCCCAGGTGAGAGCTGATATCTGTAAAGCAGTGAACACAGCATCAATGGGACCAGATGATGTCCCTGGCTGTGTGCTACACAACCTCAATGAGGGCCTCACCCCGCACATAAGGCTGCTGTTTAATCTTAGCCTTACTACAGGCTACGTACCCGATGGATGGCATACGGCAACTGTGGTCCCACTCCACCAAGGCAGTGCTCCTATGGACTCTGTACATCCCTGCCCTATAAGCTTGACAAGCCTTGTCTGCAAAGCTATGGAGGGGTCCATAATGGAGCCCATAAATAAAGACAATGGGGAACGACAAATACTGGAACATACCCACATCGGCTTAGTCAAGGGCAGATCCTGCCTCCTGAACATGGTCGACCTGTTTGGAGGAGTCACTAAGGCCATTGATGGGGGTACGTCGGTTTACACAGACTACCGTGACCTGGCGACAGCGTTCGAACCACACTCCACGCGGGCATCATAGAAAGGCTCACCAGCGTAGATGTAGAGACATATGTCACATGATGGTTTGCCAACCGGATGGAGGTCAAAACCCACAGGGTTAGTGTTCCTGGTGCCATGTCAGACTCCAAGCTGGTCCCGAGTGGTGGCCCACAGGGCTCAGTCCTGGGCCCCCTCCAGTTCGGCATTCAACTTTCCGATGTGCATGCAAACATAGGGGGATTGTGGCAGACAAGGTATGCAGATGACTGCAAACCATACTCAACACCCCATCAGACACGGACATCCACCTGAGGTCTCATAGAAATGGATAACTGGTGCCAGAGCCATGGCCTGAAGCTACATGCCAGGGAAGGTATAGATCTACCCTTTGGGAAAGACGTGTTCACCCCGAATTACCACATAGGTGGTAATCCATTAAACATGGTGGACGTGATCAGGGACATGGGTACCAAACCTGTCGGTAACCTCTCTTGACACTCACATTGCCAATGTGGTTGGGAAGACATTCCACTGTGCCCACCTGGTCATGAAGGGATTCACATCCACATCAGGGGAGGTCATTGTACCCCTGTACTCTTCACGCATCAGACCAATGATTGGGTACAACGCCACATTTGGAATGTACCTAATCTGACACCTGCAGCACTTGGAAGGACCTCAAACGTTCCACAACACAGGGATAAAGGTGCTGAAACATATGTCACACGCTGCCCGACTGAGGGGACTCCGGCTGTATACCTTCTCATACCATCTGCTCCAAGGTGATCTGTGCCTGACATACATGGCCATGTCCGACCTGGGTGTCATGGACATGTTCCACCTCCTAGGATCCAAAATACCATGTGCACGAGAGCAACTGACAGAAACCTCAACACGGACATAAGTAGGACGTGCTGGAGGGACAGGTTCATCGCCCAGAGACTCCCTACACCATGGAACAGATTCCCAGCCCTTGTGAAGCAGAGCCCCTCACTGACTCTGTCCAAGAGTAATCCTGACGTGTGGATGGGAGATCGTAGGTATGCCCCAGGCATCATCTCTGTGTCACTGCTGGACAGAGGGACAGCAGACCAATGGATATAGTATCCTCATCCTAAGGGGTGGTGAAAGCCACACACACTCTGGTTAGGCTTACACATGCCGTAGGGCACATAGCCTGGTATGTACCTATGCACCTATGTACCTATGTAGGTGTCCAGGCAGGTTGCGGGTACCTGTGGTATGCTGATATTGCCAGATGTGCCTGTGGGTAACCCACAGCTACACGTGGGGGACTGATAACAGTGCTCCCAGTAGGCACATGCAAGTACACCATATGAGGCATACAGGTTAACAGAACCAACATGGTGCTACACATGTAACCGTCACACATACCGTGTACACAACTCAATGTATGCTGCACCTGCACTACATGGTATGTCTGTTGCATGATGACAGTACACAACCCACATCACATACGCACCTGTCACTTGTCATACACAACCACTGCAACATACACATCACACACTATGCGTACACAGGTATCACATACACCTCTCACTATCTTGTCCACCCTGTGCATCAGAATATATTTGCATAACTGTGCACCGATGGTGTGGATGACAGTGATGCGGCAGAGGCTTCATCATATGCACATGGTGATATGTGTGCCAGGGGCATAGGCTGTACCAATGGATGACATCATGTGCGTGTGTGTAAGGGCCGGTGCATTTACTGGGCATGACTGTGCAGAATACATGTGGATGTGGTGGAGCCCTACAGTTGTGTCTGCCATGTGTGGGTATGTGTGTACACAGTTCAGCCATCTGTGATGCCTACACGGGGTATACTTGGCAGCCCCAGACTGTACAGTGCAGGTTGTATGGCTCACTGTGTCCGTCTGCAGCCACGTGACCCGTGCCTGCCTGGGGTCGCACGGGCCCTACCGGGTAGAGGTATGGAGTGGCCACTCTCCGATGACACATGTCCGCTGGAACCGTGTCCATGCTGGGACCAGCCAGGGCCACGTCCACGTGGCCTGCTGTGTCCTGGTGTGGTTGGTGTAGCACCAGCTGCACTGCTGCTGCTACCGGCACTGTGTGAGTGGGCATGAGAGGTGGCACGCACACGTCGACCTACACTAGGTGGTGTTGCTGGCCTACGGCCACGTGTCCTACGCCTCACCCCTACCAGGTGTTCCAGCACAGACAGCTCACGGATTGACATGCCTCGGTCGAGGATTCCAACCATCTCACCTAATCGCCTATCCAGAACATTAGCAATCTGCTGTTGAGCATTCGCCAATGACTGGATGTTCTCATTTAGGGAACGGATTGCGGCCCTCTGCAGCCTCTGCCCTTCTTGGTTCTGACATTCAGCACATGCCTGTGCCGCCATTACAGTCTGGAAAATGCGTCTGGTGATACCAGCTGCTGCACCCTGTACAGCAGGTGCATGTCTGCCAGAGGTCCTCCTACGAGCAGCACCAGCCACATGCCTGTGTGGCACATCACCAGTCATTACACTGGCAACATGGTGTGTACCCGCACCTTCTGTAGCCACCACACATTCCTGCTCAATGCCAACAGACGCTGACTGTCCTTCCTCTATGGGCAACGGTGATGTGGTATGTGTCGGCATCAGAACCGTGTGTGGAGATGAAGGGGACATAGGTGGGATGGTAACCAATGGCACAGCTTCTGCCCCTGACAACCCTGCCTGTGCCTCATGCATATGGTCATCACCACTAGTATCTGTGGGGACACTAGCATCAGATGGACCGCAGGAGGGGAACGCACCTACACCACCTGTGAATACAAAGACATACTGTAAGATACATTACACACACGCAGACACACACGCAGACACACACACACACACACACACAGACACACACACACACACACACACACAGACACACACGCATGCAGACACACACACGCAGACACACACACATGCTGACACACACACGCAGACACACACACATGCAGACACATCATGCATGTGATATTGCAGATGGCATGCAGCATTCCCATACCACAGCTCAGTGAATGCAGGCCAGACATTAATAGTGGTAGTATGCATACTGCCCTGGGGTGCACACTACATCAAGCAGGTGTCATTTCAGTAGGCATGCAGTACACACATTCATGGTAGTTTGCATGCATCACCGTGATACACCATGTGGCCACAGGCAGGTTAACAGTACACATGGCTGGCATCACTGTGACATGTACTCCACCAACATGTATGATAACATGTGGAAATGTGACAATGGTGTCCCACCACATGCACCGCATCATACTGGACGTCACAGTGCAGTGTTATGTATACAGGCTACAGATAGAATGCATGTGTAACAAAGATGTCTGTGCAGGTGTGGTTGGTGTGAGCCGTGTACATAGCTATACAGTGGGGAGTACAGGCACTGTGCCACTGCATGGCAGCAGGACACAGGTATGTTTCTGTGCAATGCATAACATGGACGCATTGCATTGCCATGTCTGCAGCACAGTCATGCTGTTCCACAGCACGTATA